>NC_054867.1:2352499-2467499 GCF_018320785.1 Cheilinus undulatus | reverse complement strand
TAGTGTTTGACCACTGTGAGGCCTGAATACCCAGAATCTCTTTGGAGCCTCATATTCTCCTGGAGCTATTCCCTGTAGATGATCCCATCATCAGCTCAGGATGATAATTTAACTCTGGTTTCAGTAAATCCCTCTGTGACTGATGGTAGATTTCTAATTTGAACCCAGACTTGTCCTTTAAATCCCTTAGAAAAAGCTCTCAGACGTCTCTAAAAGCTTTATCCTACAGAGAGGAAGATCCCGCCGGTTCCCCCACATCACACTTTGATGTCTCTTCTGATCACGGGGCCACGGATGGAGCTCACAAACCTTTAAAGAGATTTACCCCCATGACTGGAGGCCACGTTTGAGTCTGATCCCCTTAAAAATGTAAAATAGGTTCATCTGAGAGCGGCTGCAGGTCTGGAGCGAAGAGGAGGACCTGCAGGTCAGGAGTTCATCAGACCAGCGCAGAGGTAGACAGGAGGGGGACCTATTTAGAGAAGAGACGAGAGTAAATGGAGCTAGGAGGAAATGGTTTAAAAGGAGAGAGGGTGGAAAAGTTCAGAGTGTAAATGCACATCACTGATACTTCATCCAGAGATTAAAGTCAGAATGCAGAGACTACAGTCAGAAGTCTAAGATCAACATCAGAATCATGAGATCAACGTCAGTGTTCTGATATCAGAGTGAGAATTCTTACTTTAAAATCAGAATTATATCAGAATTAACCAAAGTCAGAAATATAACATCAACGTAGGAATTCTAAAATCAGAGTCAGAATTATGTCATCAAAGTTAAAGTTCAGATCAAAGTCAGAATTATGAGATCAAAGTTAAAGTTCAGATCAAAGTCAGAATTATGAGATCAAAGTTAAAGTTCAGATCAAAGTCAGAATTATGAGATCAAAGGTAAATTTCAGATCAAAGTCAGAATTATGAGATCAAAGTTAAAGTTCAGATCAAAGTCAGAATTATGAGATCAAAGGGAAATTTCAGATCAAAGTCAGAATTATGAGATCAAAGTTAAATTGCAGATCAAAGTCAGAATTATAAGGATTTAGAGTAAGAATTTTTACTTTAAATCAGAATTATACGATCAATGTGAAATTTCTGAGAGCAAAGTCTGAGTTCAGAGATTAAATTTAGAATTATAGGATTCAAGTCTGAATTGTAAAACCAAGGAGAAACTGTTAAAGGAGAAAGTAGAATTTTTGTTTTTCTTTCTTTCTTTTTCTTTTTTTTTAAAAGTAAGCCTTAAAAGAGCTGCTACTGGTCACTAAAGGGTCACATGTGGCTCCAGAGCTGTGGGTTGGGTATCACTGCTTTAGAGCATCACTGCCACAGGCAGGACGCAACACACTCAGAGGATAACTTTACTCATGGTGCAGAAAATCAAAAACAACAACAATCCAGCAGAAACAAGAGCAAAGGCTCTTCCTAACAGGGATCGCTGTACAACAGACATCTAAATGATCTGAACGCATTTATAACATCTGAAACACTCGGCCCCCCCCCCCCCCCCCACACTGAAGCCCTACCTGATGGTTGATATCACTGACATAAATGCTTCCTAGAGTAGTTTGGACATCACTGTCCAGGGTCAGTAAAGGTTTACTTCTTTAAAACATAACATTCCTGTCTGGTTTGTTATATAATGTTAGAAAGAAGAAACAGCCTTAGATTACCATCCTGAAGGTAAACACTGACACTTCTGTCTTCTGTCTAAACTCTCTAAATCTGGATGTTAAAGGTGAAAGCAGCTTCATTTTCAGCCTCTAAAGTCTCTGCTTGTCTCCCTGAGAACAGACTGTATGTTCTGATATGTAAATGGAATAAACAGAGCGTCTGCATAATGACGCGGCGTCCTGAAAACCAAACTTTGTGATCAAAGAGCAAACTTTAGTCTGCGTCTAATCACGGCGAGTTTGGCTCCTTTTAATGAGACGAGTGTCTGTGAAACTCAAACTGACAGCAGTCCTTTGATTGGGCTCGGCTCTCCTCCTGCTCCTCACATTAAAATGATCTACATCTCCAACGCTCTGGGTGCCAGCGCCGCGATAACGCTGAGGAGTCAAAAAGTCAATCAGCAGTATTTACCCGCGCCCTGAATTACTCCACTTTAGCTGTAAGCCAGAGATAGAGAGGAGTGCTTCTATGAATCAAAGCTGCTTTAAGAACACAGGCTTTAGTCCTGCCAGCTCCCAGAACTCGCCGTTAGGAACCCCAGGGCTTTGGCGGAGAACCACACGGCTGGAACACAAGGACAGGAAGTAGAGAGGGAGACCGGGACAAAGAGAAGCACATACATGAACATATGAGAACATGGACGTAGAGAACCAAAACCAGCCAAGACACGAACATATGAGAACCACAGACATAGAGAACCAGAACCGGCAAAGACACGAACATATGAGAACCAGACGTAGAGAACTAGAACTGGCAAAGAAACTAACATATGAGAACCACAGACATAGAGAACCAGAACCCACAAAGACACAAACATATGAGAACCAGACGTAGAGAACCAGAACCTGCAAAGACACGAACATATGAGAACCAGACGTAGAGAACCAGAACATGCAAAGACACGAACATATGAGAACCAGACGTAGAGAACCAGAACCTGCAAAGACACAAACATATGAGTACCAGACGTAGAGAACCAGAACCTGCAAAGACACGAACATATGAGAACCAGACGTAGAGAACCAGAACATGCAAAGACACGAACATATGAGAACCAGACGTAGAGAACCAGAACCCGCAAAGACACGAACATATGAGAACCAGACGTAGAGAACCAGAACCCGCAAAGACACGAACATATGAGAACCAGACGTAGAGAACCAGAACCCGCAAAGACACGAACATATGAGAACCAGACGTAGAGAACCAGAACATGCAAAGACACGAACATATGAGAACCAGACGTAGAGAACCAGAACCCGCAAAGACACGAACATATGAGAACCAGACGTAGAGAACCAGAACCCGCAAAGACACGAACATATGAGAACCAGACGTAGAGAACCAGAACCCACAAAGACACGAACATATGAGAACCAGATGTAGAGAACCAGAACCCACAAAGACACGAACATATGAGAACCAGACGTAGAGAACCAGAACCCACAAAGACACGAACATATGAGAACCAGATGTAGAGAACCAGAACCCACAAAGACACGAACATATGGGAACCAGACGTTGAGAACCAGAACCCGCAAAGACACGAACATATGGGAACCAGACGTAGAGAACCAGAACCGGCAAAGACACGAACATATGAGAACCAGACGTAGAGAACTAGAACTGGCAAAGAAACTAACATATGAGAACCACAGACATAGAGAACCAGAACCCACAAAGACACGAACATATGAGAACCAGACGTAGAGAACCAGAACCTGCAAAGACACGAACATATGAGAACCAGACGTAGAGAACCAGAACCTGCAAAGACACGAACATATGAGTACCAGACGTAGAGAACCAGAACCTGCAAAGACACGAACATATGAGAACCAGACGTAGAGAACCAGAACCTGCAAAGACACGAACATATGAGAACCAGACGTAGAGAACCAGAACCCGCAAAGACACGAACATATGAGAACCAGACGTAGAGAACCAGAACCCACAAAGACACGAACATATGAGAACACGGATGTAGAGCAGGGTCACTGTTCCCGAGGGCCAAACATTGAATTATTTTAAAAATTATTTTTGATATACATACATATGTGTATATGTGAAGAGTTTGGCAACAACATTCTGGTAAATAATGAGCTGAGAGTTAAAATTTACACTTTTAATTGTGCTGTTTTCTGATCTAAAATCCGTTTTGGTGCAAAGTCTGATAAAGCCTGTGGGAAACTGGGTCAAAGTTCATGTTTTGTGGCAGAAGCCACATGCTGTATGAAAAAAAGAAAAAAGCCACATGAAAAAAAAAAAAAGAAAGGCGTCATCTGGTTTGCAAATTAACTCTTCATACATACATACATACATACATATATATATATATATATATATATATATATATATATATATATATATATATATATATATATATATATAATTACAGTGCTTAACAAATGTATTAGCCCACCCTAACCCTAACCACAGTCAGGTTTCTGCCACAGCTGTCTTAAATTAACAGCATTGGTAATTACCAAAATCATTTTTGATGTTTCTGCAATGGTTAATACACCAATATGTAGAAGCTCTTTAACCCAAATGATATTTTTAATACTAAAATAGAATTATTATTGTTATCCATGAATTTTCAAATTTACTGATTTACAAAAAAACTGAAAAAAATAGTAAAGCACATTAATATTTCTTGATTAATATGTCAAATTATAGGTATTTACTTGCATATCTGAACAGAAACATTAGATTTAGTGGTTGAACATTATGCTTGATTAATTTCTGACTTCTCAGAGAAGCCCAGTGAGCCAACTCAAATTTGGGTAAATTCAGTTTGAAATTCCTCATTCCTGTTCAAAATGGTAAAACGTGGAGAGCTGACTGAAAATGAAAGAGTCCACATTAAATCACTTCATGATGCTGGATGGTCTCTGAGACAGAGATGACAGGTGGTCTAATACATTTGTTAAGTACTCCATATATATGGGTTAATTAGCTAATTTAGACAGAGGACTTACTTGCAAGTAAACAGGACAGGAAGAGCCTAAATTTGCTGTCCTTGTATAACGAGAGAGAGAGAGAGAGGATCCTGCAGAGATGTATCCCTGACCGTTGCTCTATCGTACCGCTCACAGAGCTACAAATCCTCACCTACTGAGTGAAAACTTCATTTAAAAGCATGTCTGCGCTCCAACAGTCGTTCTTCTGCATGTCCGTTCTCTCTTGAATCCCCTGACACCCCTGCACGCGTCATGAAGTGGCGCATCTCCGTGTGCAATTATGATGTCTTTCAGTGCTGCACCAAGACCAAAACTTCTGACCTCTCATGTCATAGGACAGTCTGTTTCCAGGTTAGGATTAAATGTTCAGTTATAAAGAAATTGTTTTATCGTTTTGAGAGGATTTTTTTACCGTTTGATGAGACCTGGAGTGAAATACACCACAGGATTTATAAACGGTTTCCTGTATAAACATAAGTGATCAAGACCATAATTGCACTTCTTGTTGACATAAAATTAAACCCTATGTAAATAAATGTAGCTGATGTTAGTTTGGCATTACAGATTCTTTATAATGAGGGGTTAAATCAGGCTGACATTGAACTGAGTCTCTCACCAAAGCGAGATACATTGTCTGAGTTTGTGGCTGACAGACTATTACGCAGGAAAAGTGTTTGCTATGCTGAGAGCAGCTGTTTTAATCCCCACAGGAATAGAAGTTTAGTTTTAAAAGGCAGAAACCTCTGACATTCGTTAAGGCCTGAGATGCAGAAAACTATTCAGAGTTGCAGGCAGGGCTGGACTCCATGAGAGTCCATGAAGCTGTGCAAGCTGGTTAAATTCTTCTTCTTAAAAAAAAGAAAAAACAAAATTAAACAAAAGTCTTAAAAATCATAAATTCTGTATCAGACACTTTGGACAGCATTTTTGCAGAGCTGAGGTGAAACAGTTACGCTGCTGTGTGTCTTTTTAAGATTTTCCTCCCTGCTCTAAAAAGACTTCAGCGTACCATATGAGTTATATCTAACTCATTTATTGCAGACTATTACAACCTTTCCTTGCTAAAATTATAGAAAGATCATGATAAATGAGTGAAAATTTGTATTTTAATAAACCTAAGAAAGTAAATATCAAAAATGAATATTTTCAAAAACATTTCCATCTTTTTCCCAAATGTCTCGTGGGCCAGATGACACCTGTTGGCACCGGAGGGCAGCTATTTAGGGATGGCTGATGTAGAGAACCAGAGTGGGTTTGAAACATATTTCCACTCTTGAATTTTTCTCTAAACTAACCAATCAGAAACAGGCAGAGGATGGATCAATCACGTTAGCTCTGCCTGTTGTTGCTGCTGTTCTCCCTTGATCTCACATCATCTCAGTCCACTTCACGCCCTCTAACTCCACCTCAGCTCCTCTGACAGATTTATTTTGGCTTTACAAAGTAGAAACAATAATCAGCTATTTATGCTGGATTACCATTTTTTACTATCTTTGACAGATTTTTACTGATTACTGTTAAAGTTTGATGATGATTTTTGGCTCTCAGACTTTTACCAAATGTGTGTGTGATAGAAAGCTCCACCATGTTTGACTGTAGGTACTGTGTTCTTTTCTTTGTAGGCCTCATTCTGTTTTCTGTAAACAGTAGAATGACGTGCTTTTCCAAAAAGCTCTACCTTAGTCTCATCTGCCCACTAAATGCTCTCCCAGAAGGATTGAGGCTTACTCAGGTACATTTTTGCAAACTCCAGTCTGGCTTTTTTCTGTCTCTTTGTCAGCAGTGGGGTTCTCCTGGGTCTCCTGCCATAGCGCTTCATCTCATTCAGATGACCACGTATGGTCCCAGCTGACACTTTTGCACCCTGAGTCTGCAGGACAGCCTGAATCTGTGTGGAAGTTGACTGAGGATGTTTATCCACCATTCCAACTATCCTGCGTTGCATTCTTTTGTCAGTTTTTCTCTTCCGTCCACGTCCAGGGAGATTAGCCACAGCTCCATGGTTATAAACTTCGTGATTATATTACACACAGTGGACAAAGGAATTTCAGGATCTCAGGAGATGGTCTTTAACCTTGAGATTGTTCATATTTTTCCACAATTTTGCCTCTCAAGTCCTCAGACAGTTCTTGGTTCCTCTTTCTCTTCTCCATGCTTGGTGTGACACACACAGACACACAACACAAAGGCTGAGTCAACTTTTAGACATTCTAACTGGCTCCAGGTGTGATTTCTAGATTGCAGCACCTGTTACTGCCACAGGTGAGCTTAAATGAGCATCACATGCTGGAAATAAAATGATTTACCCACAGTTTTAAAAGGGGGACAATCAGTTTGTATGGCCCATTTTTGAGTTTTGTGTAAATTGTGTTAATTTTGGCCTTTTTCTTCAGATTTTTTGGGTTGTTCCAGTGCGCATAAAGGAAATGAACATGTGTATACCAAAGACATTTGTGGGAGAAATGGTGTATTTTCTGGGAAAATCCCAGGGGTGCCAATACTTTCGTCCATGACTGTATGTAGGTGGAGTGTCATCCTGATCAATGTTTGACTGTCAGCTCTCAGAGAGTTTTTATGTCGGCTCTGCTCTGTTTCTGTCCTCATTCGTAAGGCTTTATGAAAAGAGGTCAGTTTTTATGGAAAGAAGCAATTTTCCCTTCAGTGTCTCTGTGAGTCAGCAGAAACGTTCGTAGGTCTGCAGCAGTGTGAGGAGCAGTAAAGCTTCAGCGTGTGTTTAATGGATCAGACTGAGCCTTTTTACTAACTTACTGTTTTAAGTCTCCTCAAAATCAGCTGCTCTTGAAATACACTATATGGCCAAAAGTATTCGCTCACCCATCCAAATAATTGGAATCAGGTGCTCCAATCACTTCCATGGCCACAGGTGTATAAAGTGTTTTATTTAACCTTTATTTAACTAGATAAAAACCCATTGAGATTGAGATCCCTTTTACAAGAGTGACCTGGCCAAGAGGTCAGCAGCACACGTCATAATAAACACATTTCAGTGACAGATAATAGTTTGAAAGGTGCACAGGTAAACTGCAGATAAAGTGCTGGAAAAAGGAGTCACAATAACACATTTATAACACAGGCACTGTTCTGGGATCTCACGTTGTCTGTCATTTTTATTTCAAATCAGACTGGAGAGTAAAACTGAACGCTCTTTTCCCTAATTCAGCCCTCACATGAGGAACAAGCAGATGAACAATGTCGCCAGAGAGCAAGGCATGATGGCTTTCAGTTCTTTGAAGGAGCGTAGATAAATAAGAAGGAACTAAGCCAAGAAGAGCTTAAAAAGATCAGGTTAAAAGAGAGAAGTACATTTATGAGTTCAAAAAGCTCAAAACATGAAATTGAAAAATAATGTTTTTTAAAAGCAAATATATTAGAAATCATGAGTTTAAAAGGTCAGAATATGAAACAAAAAATGGAACAGTTAAATCTGGCCTGTAAGACGATCTCATATTTCTGTTCTGTCCCATCAGTCTGAGGTCTGCAGATTTCCTCAAGTATAAAAATGTGAACTTATCCTGATGATTTAAGGTTTCCTTGTTAAGTCACAAAATCTGAAAAAGTAAGGAGTAAAAATATTTAGATAAGAAGTCAGGAATGTGGGGAAAGAAATTAATTTGTGTTTTAATTTCAGATTTTCAATTCAGCATCTCACCATTAGGACTCAAACTTAGGATTTTGACTTTTAATTTCATACTTTGAGCATTTCAACTCATAATTTTGACTTCTCAGAATATTTTTAGCCTTAAGATTCATAATTCTAAATTTTAAGTGATATTTTGGCCTGTTGAACCAATTATTTTGTATTTTATCTCGTGGTGTATTTACTTTGAAGTTCAACTATTGTTTTGGCAACTTCTGGTTTGCGGCGCCTTTGTTACTGACGCTAACTTGACTCTGCTTCTCCTGAGGCCCTCACCCCGCCCCTCCCGGCGCTGTGGAGAGCGCACACCTGCAGCGAGTTAATCATCCTCCGCTGACTATTTAAGACCGGCTGCAGCTCTCAACAGCACCTGAGTTTTGCCAACCTTCCCTTGTGGTAACGCCAACTCGCAGATCCTCAGGTAACATTATGAGAATTTTCTAGTGTTTGACTTTTTGACTGTGTTTCTAACGTGTCTCTCCTTCTCCTTTCCAGTGCCTCACTCCCGCTCACTGCTGCCAGCCCCAGCACTCTCTTTACGCTGCCTTATGTTCCCCTGGACCTCTGATTCTCCCTGTGCACAATAAAACTGTTAAAACTGCTCTACCGCCTCTGCTTCTGGGTTCAACCACACCACATCACACAACATATCTCATATATTCAACTCCAGACTTTGACTTCATAATCCCATAGTTTGACCTTTTAGACTCACAATTTAAAAATTTGAATCATATTTTGACTTTTAATTTCATGATTACAAATTTCATTTCTTATTTTGACATTTTAAAGTTATAATTTTGATTTTCTTTCTGATATATTTGCCTTTAAAAAACATTATTTTTTAATATCAATTTTATGTTTTGAGCTTTTTGAACTAATAAATTTACTTTTCTTAGATTGTGAGCCTTTAAACTGATCTTTTTAACTTTTTAAATGTCAAAATAATTTATCATCAGTGCTATTTTTTATTATTTTTTTTCATGTTTTATTACCAGTGAGACAAGGTTGACAGTTTGTGGTTAAAAAGGTGACCCTGTTAGGCCCTCAGGTTAGTCCTGAATCCAGAATCTGGCCCCTGTTGTGACTGAGTTTGACACCCCTGCTTAAATCATCAGGATAAGTTTTTATACTTGAGGAAATCTGCAGACCTCTGATGGGCCAGTTAGAACAGAAATATTAGATCATCTTACAGGCCGGATTTAACTGTTCCACGGGCCAGATTTGGCCCCCGGGCCTTGAGTTGGACACCTGTGCTGTAAATGATTGAACTGCTCCTGGAATAATGAGGACTAAAGATGGGCTCTCTCTGGCCCCGTATATCTGCACTCCCAGCTCTTCCTGCTGTCCTCGATCCTCCACACAGACTAGATAATCCAGTTTAATGATAATAATCCTGGTTTTATCTGGTTTTAACTCCACCTGTTTGTTCAGGAGATGAGCAGAGACCTTGACAATCAAACCCTGTAGATGTTGGACACTAAAACTCATTTTTAGACCAAATAGTGAAGTTTAATGTCTGTGTTGTTCCTGCAGTACTTCAGTGAAACAGCTAGAATAAAGAGCAGGCATTAAAGTGACAAAATCCGAGCTGGCCGTCTGCTCTGAGGTCAAATCTGCCTTTTTTCTGCCTCTAAAATGCTGCAGGTTTGATTCAGGAGACCAAACAAGCTCTGAGATAAGAGACAAGAAAATGAACACCGAGACAGTGGAGCAGTCAGGACGGTGGCGGTGGAGTTCAAACTCAATCTAACAGTCAGAGAGAGACGGTGGACTGTCAGGATGGACCCAGGTCTCAGAGTTTCTCTGAGTTTTTAGTCAGAATGATATGGAGTCATTATTGTTGCAAAACTCTGACACTCTGATTTTTCTCTGTGGCGTACGAAATTTTGATGAACCAACCAATCAGAAACAGGTAGAGGATGGACCAATCATGTTCTCTCTGCCCATTGTTGCTGTGCTGTTCTCCTTTGATCTCACTAAGACAGTCCCAACATTCTATCACAAACACACCCACACACCCACACACACACACACACTGAAAATCTAAGAGCCAAAAATCGTCATCAAACTTTAACATTCTGAAGCGCAGGAAGTGATGTAGCATCGCTTTTATGATTTTTTAGTTTACATAACCAGTTTCCTGTCTGTGTTCCAAAGCTCTGATTGGTTGCTGCCTCACTCTCTAAACCAGTGGTCAAACGTCTCCCTGTCCCCTCCTCCTCTACCTCCAGCTCTGTCTTTCTCTGGAACTCCTTTATCTGCAACTTAGAGGGTCTGAGTGTGAATTAAAGACTCTGAGGGAGGAGAAGATCCTGGTCCAGGACTCACAGAGGAATGTCTGAGATCTGCTCTGCACTTTGTTGATGTGATTTGATCCAGAACAGCTGCAGACGGCTGGATTTGTGTCGGTCCGACACGCATGGACAGTACCTGGCACCCCGAGGATAAACATGGAACCAGTGTGCACTCAAAATGAACCCAGGACTCCTGTTTATGTCTGTGTGGGGTCCTGGAGGCCTGGAAAGACCTGGAGAGACCTGGAGAGGCTGAGAGAGGACCTGGAGAGGCATGAAGAAACCAGGAGAAACCAGGAGAGACCTGGAGAGACGGTGGACCCATATACACATGGAGAGGCCTGGAGAGGCAGTGGAGATAGAGAGAACTAGAGAGACAGTTGACCTACAGAGACCTAGAGAGACCTGGAGAGACCTGGAGAGACCTACAGAGACAGTGGACCTAGAGAGACCTAGAGAGGTCTAGATAGGCCTGGAGAGGACCTGGAGAGACCTAGAGAGACCTGGAGAGACCTGGAGAGACAGTGGACCTAGAGAGACCTAGAGAGGCCTAGAGAGACCTGGAGAGACCTGGAGAGACCTACAGAGACAGTGGACCTAGAGAGACCTAGAGAGGTCTAGAGAGGACCTGGAGAGACCTAGAGAGACCTGGAGAGACCTGGAGAGACAGTGGACCTAGAGAGACCTAGAGAGGTCTAGAGAGGACCTGGAGAGACCTAGAGAGACCTGGAGAGACCTGGAGAGACCTGGAGAGACCTACAGAGACAGTGGACCTAGAGAGACCTAGAGAGGCCTGGAGGGGACCTGGAGAGACCTAGAGAGGCAGTGGACCTAGAGAGACCTGGAGAGGACCTGGAGAGACCTGGAGAGACCTACAGAGACAGTGGACCTAGAGAGACCTAGAGAGGCCTGGAGGAGACCTGGAGAGACCTAGAGAGGTCTGGAGAGGCCTGGAGAGGACCTGCAGAGACCTAGAGAGGTCTGGAGAAGAACTGGAGAGACCTAGAGAGACAGTGGACCCAGAGAGACCTAGAGAGGTCTGGAGAGGCCTGGAGAGGACCTGGAGAGACCTAGAGAGGTCTGGAGAGGACCTGGAGAGACCCAGAGAGGTCTGGAGGACCTGGAGAGACCCAGAGAGGTCTGGAGGACCTGGAGAGACCTAGAGAGACAGTTGACCTAGAGAGATCTGGAGAGGTCTGGAGGAAGCCTGGAGAGAGAATACCAAAACATGATGATATCTTCTGGTAAACTAAGATAATAATGTGATGAGTAAATGTGCAATAACTCCAGAGCTGTTTAGTCCGCTTTAAACTCTGGTCTGCTAGAAAACAGGGGTCTCTGTTCAAAATGAACCCTGGTGCGGTTCATCTGAGGTGTGAAAGCAAAGCAAACCAACCTGTGAATCAAAGGCATAAGGTACAGTTTTATATTTGACTTAATACACTCAAAAACCTCGCTCTGCATCTGTGTAGCCATAGCAACATGTCCTAATCTGGTTTCCATCACAGTTTTTAACAATATAAAAGCGATATTTCTCACATTTCGTCTAAGTTCAATTGCGCTTTCAATGCGTTTCCATTGAAGGGAGTTTTGGGAATGAGCCGTGAAATTCTGATAAAATCTCATCTCGTGTGAATCCGCTGCAGGGAAACTGGACGCTCAAAACCTGTTGCGTGTTGGTACGGTTTTGGTTACGTCTACGGCGGTTGCCTTGATAATTTTGAACAAAAGAAGACAGCGGATGATAGTTCAGAGGAAAAGTCCATATGTATGACAAAACCATGTGTAAGACTTTAAGTATGATGATAAGAAAAGTCTCGTCTCCGCTTCTGTCCACACGTACCGCGCCACGTTGTCTTGGAATGACTGGACACGTGACACCGTACGTGCATTTCTAAGAGTAATGGAAACATAGCTATAGTCTCTCGACTTTTTCTTCTATACCGATAAATTAGTCTCAACAACATGCTGGACAGCTCGCTGCCTCGCTGCCTGTTCATAACGGCCCAAAACAAAAGCAGAAATCCCAGGACAGCACAAATGTGGTGTGGTTCATAAACAATGAAACCTTCTTCTTTGATTCTTCTTTGATTTTTAAAACATTTTCTGATCTTCTGTTAGGATGTTCAGTATGGAGGCCTTCAGGGGCCACAGGAAGAAATAAGAATGAGCTGAAGATGAGAAAACTTCCAGAGCTCAAGAGAAGGTCGTCTGCTGAACGCTTGTGTTACTGTCTGCGCTACTGAGGAAACACAGAGCACATTTCTGTTTTTATTTCTGGTGTTGATTTAACCTTCTACCCAAATACATAGTGAAAAGTTGCCATAACATTTCTTATTTTTTATTTTGTATCACATGTAGTGCATTAGACATTTCTGGCAAATAATAAACGTCTGAAAGACATTTTTATCATTCATCAGTAATTGTTGATCATGTTGAATAGAAAGATGTCTCTTAAAATTGTGTATGGAATATAGAGCCCGACCGATTTATCGGCGGGCCGATTATAGCGTATCACAGATTAATCAACATCGGCCAATATGTAGCCGATATATAATTTTTTTTTTGCTCCGCAGGAATTTTGTCGCTCTTTTCTGTCCCTGCCTGAACTCAGCCCGAGTGCCTGCGACCCCCCTCTGCCCCACCGGCAGAGGACTAAGACCAGAGAAAAGGTGAGAGAAACTGCATTTTTTTACTCCATGGTAAGCTGTGACTTTATGAAACAATATAACACTACACTTCAGTGCCCCATGACAATAACGTCGTCATGGAAACACACTTTTAGAGCATGTCAAGGAGAGCTTGCTAGTTTTTTCACGTAAGAGTGTGTTACAGCATTTTAACGTCATCTAAGTTGCATCTTTGTGAAATAAACAAGGATAAATGCAACTGTTAATTCACATGTCCACCATTATCTCGTAAAAGACTATTATACAGCGTTTTAATATATCATATCATATATCACATATCAGCCAATATATTGGTTATCCGCCAATATAAGAGGACATTTCAACTGAAAATCAGATGACATAAGAAGATGTTTCAACTGACAATCAGACGGCAGAAGAAGACAACGAATGGACGGATGAGAGAAGGAATGAGATGAAAGGGAACCAATCTGTCCAGACTAATGAAAGCAGCGGGATGCGGAGAGGAAAAAAGAAAGCTCTAAAACATCAATCCCAGCCTGTGCTGCTTAATGAGCAGAAAAAAGAGGATACATTTACTTTTCTTTTATCTCATTAGAACTTTATCAAACCTGAAGCAATGCACTGTGGGTAAATAGATCAGTAACCTTTGGATAAAGAAGAGAGAGAGAGTGAAGCCGCGTGATCAAACGTTGACTGTATGTCGACGCTAATCCATCGTTTGATCATTCTCTCTTTCTCTCTCCAGGAACACATCAGCCGACGGCCCGAAGACACCAAACTACAGCTCTTTATTTCTGTGGCGTCACTGATCTACACTCGCTTTTCTTGACAGAACCACAGAAACTAGATCTACCTCCTGGTGGTTTCATGCCTCAGGGGTTTAAACAGCCAGTCAGTCCCAGAACAAGAAGAAGAGCTGGGTTGGTGGAGAAATCTTGGTTCTTCAGAGCATGTCATGACACAGAAAAAAAAAATGACCTACGACCTCTGACCACAGTTTCAGGCAGAGGTAAAATAGATGAAACCGTTCACGTCTGACCTGGACATATTTTTAGCATTTTTAGCATAGATGTTTGTGCATCCCTCAGTTTTAAGGTCTGTGCACACTGGGTCCGTTGTTTTCAGATGCCTCTTTCAGATCTATGATTGGAAAACTGTCACTCACTCAATCCTTGAAAACTCGGTCTGTTGCATTTTGATTTGCCTTCAATGTGAAAATTCATAGAATTTGGCGAATTGTTTCATACTGCCAGCATGATTCTCTCAATCATGAATCACCACGGATGAAACGTGTGCAAACATGATTAGAACAATACGAGATTGATTTGAAAATGTTATATGGTTATCACTCCATCAGAGATGTTAATATTTAACATCCTAAGCTGTCAGGACTTTATTTAGATAATAAGTCTTATAAACTAGAGGCTATGACTGATGTTTAATGTCACCACAATGCATACTATTAGAGTGATGATTCTTCCTTTCCGGTATGGTCATTTGTAGACGGTCCCTGCACCTCCTGTCCACAGCCGGTCACATATAGGGAACAATGTAATCCGCCAAGCTCCCAAGACAGTTTGTGTTGAGAAAAATCATGCTGTAGCTCACAGTCCACTGTACGGTGGTAGAAAAGAGGTGTGGTTTTGTAAATGCGATGATCCTCTGCTGAACTATTAAAGCGGAAAGGCCGAATCTCTGTAATTTTACCAACAGTAGATATTAGCCTGAAATATAAAAGACGTCCAGTCCATGCTTAGTCACAGGCACGCTTTTCGTATCAGCACCGGCATTTGAACAGAACTTTGGATGAAAGGTGACCCTCGTTGTAAAACTCAGATCTGGCGGACCTGGTCGAATTCATCAGCAACCAGTTGCGCTCCTCCGGACAGCTGCACGCCATTTGCCATTTCGTCCTTTCCTCTTAAGCCATTTGATTTTCCTTTAAAAACCATCAACGCTCCCACTGATACATATTCCATATGACCTCAGTTTATCATATGAGTCCACTGCCAGATGAAGTCTGGTCCTTTTGCGAAGTAGTTCTGTCTTCTTAAACATCTCGCTTGTCTTAATGAAACCCCTCTGGGATCCATCTCTTTAAAAAAACATTTCTGCATCTTCTTTCCTTACACTTTATCCTTGCTCTCTGATGAATTCTACCAGGTCCACTTAGGTGTGAAAACACCTAAGTCCAGGGCAAGACCAGTTTTGGACCATTTTTGCCACCTATAACTCACCCTTTTTCCTACTTTCTGACTTTGTCCCACTTTTTCTCCCCGTTTTGCCCCTTTTCATCCATTTTGGCTATTTTTTGACCATTTTTGCCACCTTTAACTTAATTTCGTTGCCACTTTTACCCGTTTTTGCCGCTTTTCACTGCTTAGATGGCGGATCTTGCAAAAGTATTTTTCAACCATTTGGCTCTTTTGTTGAGCAGGGTTGAGCAACACTGCTCTACGTGTTGGACCTGATCCTGGGTGCAGGAGTCAAACAGAGACCGTGTAGAACATATCACAGTTCTGACAGCTCAGGATGTTCAATGTTTACATCTATGATGGGCTGATATTTGCACACACAGCCAGAAACACCGGAACACTAAAAATGACTGACACACAAACCTGAACCCAGTGAACATAATGAGACAAACAGCATGGGGAGAGAAAAGGGCAGACAGACGGACAGCCAGGTGCATGCTGGGAGATGGGGCGAGCGAGAGAAGGTTACACACCGAGTGATGGAGAGAGAGAGCTGAAAGGTTCAGGTTATTATTTGTGAGGTCTCCCCCTGCAGAGAGGAAAAAATGCTCCTCAGCAGCAAACATCCATCTTCTACAGAGAGAGCAAGCGCTGCACGCCATGAAAACACGCTGATAAACACGTGCACACACACACGTGATACACACAAGCAGAAACAGAGCAGATATGAATTCTGAGTCCCTGCAGCTCGAGCAGCCAGAGTTCAGCTGTCCCTGCAGAAAAAGGAGGAAATCATCATACATGTTTCCATGATGTCAGCATCCTTCAGCGCCTCAGAGGAGCTTCATTTAGAAAATACACTGTATTGCCAAAAGTATTCACTCACCCATCCAAATAATGTAAATCAGGTGTTCCAATCACTTCCATGTCCACAGGTGTATAAAATTATCACCTAGGCATGCAGACTGTTTCTACAAACATTTGTGAAAGAATGGCTCTCTCTCAGGAGCTCAGTGAATTCCAGCGCGGTACTGTGATAGGATGCCATCTGTGCAACAAGTCCAGTGGTGAAATTTCCTGGCTCCTAAATATTCCACAGTCAACTGTCAGTGGTATTATAACAAAGTGGAAGCCATTGGGAACGACAGCAACTCAGCCACCAAGTTGTAGACCACGTAAAACAACGGAGCGGGATCAGCGGATGCTGAGGTCATAGTGCGCAGAGGTCGCCAACTTTCTGCAGAGTCAATGGCTACAGACCTCCAAACTTCATGTGGCCTTCAGATTAGCTCAAGAACAGTGGTAGAGAGCTTCATGGAATGGGTTCCCATGGACCCAACAGCTGCATCCAAGCCATACATCACCAAGTGCAATGCAAAGTGTGGGATGCTGTGATGTAAAGCACGCCGCCACTGGACTCTAGAGCAGTGGAGACGCCTTCTCTGGAGTGACGAATCACACTTCTCCATCTGGTAATCTGATGGACCAGTCTGGGTTTGGCGTTTGCCAGGAGAACGGTACTTGTCTGACTGCATTGTGCCAAGTGTAAAGTTTGGTGGAGGGGGGATTATGGTGTGGGCTTGATTTTCAGGAGCTGGGCTTGGCCCCTTAGTTCCAGTCAAAGGAACTCTGAATGCTTCAGCATACCAAGAGATTTTGGACAATTCCATGCTCCCAACTTTGTGGGAACAGTTTGGGGATGGCCCCTTCCTGTTCATACATGACTGTGCACCAGTGCACAAAGCAAGGTCCATAAAGACATGGATGAGAGAGTTTGGTGTGGATCAACTTGACTGGCCTGCACAGAGTCCTGACCTCAACCCCGCAGAACACCTTTGGGATGAATTAGAGCGGAGACTGAGAGCCAGGCCTTCTTGTCCAATATCAGTGTGTGATCTCATAAACGTCCTTCTGGAAGAATGGTCAAAAATTCCCATAAATACACTCCTAAACCTTGTGGAAAGCCTTCCCAGAAGAGTTGAAGCTGTTATAACTGCAAAGGGTGGACCCACGTCATATTAAACCCTATGGATTAAGAATGGGATGTCACTTAAGTTAATATGCCAGTCAAGATGGGTGAGCGAATACTTTTGGCAATGTACTGTATGTTACCATGGAGGTGGTATGACAGCTATGATCCTTATCCTGGTTTAGATCAGAGTGGAGGTTATGTTTGTGGTGTATTTGTTGGAGTTTTCCCATCATACCCTTGGGCAGAGTGTGTAGACTTGTTTTAGGTGTGATTCCATGTATTTATATGTTGTCTGATGTACAGCAACCCCTGCTGGAGCTCTTTTCTCATATTTCTGGTGGATTGTTGTTGTTTTTGATGTTACACACTTTTGCACCATGCAGGGTTGGAACTGAACTGTTTCATCTCCCTGCCACTGTGGCTGATGGGTCTAAAATCTACCGACCATATTTTCTGTGTGATTTCTGCAGTCTCACTCCAAAATTCAGGCTTTGTTTAACTGAACTTGTGAAGTTGAATGAATTCACCTGACACTCCTCAAATGTAGCTGGTGGTTGAGACTAATGTCCCACCCTGGTATCAGGAGTGAAGTTATCACTGAGTTGGTGAGTTCCTGTCTGTGGAAATGGGTGAAGCAGAAATCTAAGTGATGGGCTGTACACTCCTGGACTCCTCTGTAACATGAGTATCAGACCTGAGGGGGCGACCTCAGCCTCAGCAAAGCATGAATATTTTATTCTAGTGGGTCACAAACTGATGGTACAGGCATTTTAGATATAGACCCAAAACACATGTGTTAAAGTTAACTTTAACGCATAATAAAATATCACTGAGAGTAAAACGTTAAACACTTAAAGAATAGTAATATTAACACTGTCTAAAATGCTAATTTAACTTGAATTAACAGGGATAATTGTTGTAACAGGGGTTATAAATGCTGTCAGATTGATGGCATCATTAGGTGCCGTGTGGTTTCAGATTCTGGACTGTGACATTTTAGGGTCCACTGATGGAAATAAAAATCCACCAGGAGGGTTTAATGAGAGAGGAAGGTGTGTTGGACCAACATCAGTGTCACTGAAGGGTTAGTGTAATAGAATCAGTCCTCAGGAGTCTTCAGCTGACATTTAAACTCCTGATTTAGTCTGAATTATTCACCTTTAATTTCCTATTATCTCTGTAGTCTGGTTAATAAATATTCAGATCTCTGCAACTTAAAAAAACACTGAATTATCACTAAATACTGTATGGGCTAGTGCCAGTAAAGGGCGCTGCGACAGAATTTCACCTGTTTAGGCTAATAAAGAAAACTAGTTTTACATATTTGTAAATTTAAAAAAAGTAAAATATTATAAAGTCGAATGTGTCTGAGGCGGGAGGGAAACCCTGACTCTAACGATCCAGCCCTACCTAATTTTCAAAATTCGATACCAATTATGGCAAACTGGCAAAAAAAGGAAGGAAATGCCCCAACATCCCCAGCTTCACCAACATTCTATTATTGCCTTTAAAGATGATGCGATCTTTAAGTGTATATAGCATTCCATCCTGGGCTTTGCAGGAGTTATCCTTAAAACATTCCAACCATGCCTTAAAATGTGATTAAATTCGTTCAAATTTAGACAGCATTCCATCCTTCCCTTGAAAGATGTTAAAGGTTTAAAAAACATTCTAACCTTGCCCTTGCAGATGTTACCCTTAAAAGTTTAGAAAACATTCGATCCTTGTCTTTGCAGACATTATCCTTAAATGTTTAGAAACATTCCATCCTTGCCTTTGCAGACGTTATCCTTAAATCTTTAGAAAACATTCCATCCTTGCCTTTGCAGTCGTTATCCTTAAAATTTATGAAAACATTCCATCCTTGTCTTTACAGGCGTGTCTTTAAATGTTTAGAAAACATTCCATCCTTGCCTTAACATGTTATTTAATCCTTTAAACATTAGAAAACATTGCATCCTTGCCATTACAGATGTATCTTTAAATGTTTAGAAAAACATTCCATCCTTGCCTTAACATGTTATTTAATCCGTAAAGAATAGAAAACATTCCATCCTTGCTGTTAAAGATGTCATCTTTTAAAGTTTACAAAACAGTCTGTTCTTTCCCTAAAAGAGGATTTAATCCTTTTCAGTTTAGAAACCATTCCACCCTTTCTACTAAAGTTATTATTCGTTCAAGTCTATACACATTCTCTTGACATTGAATCAGTTGTCACTCTTTAAAGTCTATAAACATCCCATCCTTGCCTTCTACATGCGCTGAACCTCATTGTGTGTCCAGCTAAAGTTTTTGGATGCTTACGCCTCTCATCTCACCGTCTCTGCCTGCTCTTCATCTGTTAAACATTCATCGGTCTCTATGTGATTTCAGTCTCCCATCGTCAAACGTAGGGCTTTTATTTTGAAGGTGCGGTTCCTTGCACTGATGAGTCTTTGACAGTGATGAGCTGAAGAGTTTAGCCTCTGTGTTTAAGTAACAGCAGGCAAATTTAACTTTAGCTGCTTTCAGTACTGTGTACCTTTAGACGGCCACCCTTCTCTGTGTGCATGGCTCTGTGGCACTAGTTCATACACCGGCCTAATGGTAGAAAGAAGCCAGTTAACCTGTATGCTCATCCACATTCATGAGGAATTAAACCATATTTATTCATGTGACTGTATGACTCCACACAGAACAATGAATATTTATCAGATAATAACATGAAATTAGAGCAGGAACAATAAATAAATAAATAAATAAATAAATACCCCCTCTGGAAATGAAGTCCCTAAACTAATGCTGTTTACCTGCACAGCCTCAGGTGAGCACACAGAGAAATCCTAAATCATGCAAAATCAATTCTGATTAAAACAAAACCTAGTAAAAGAAAACCATGGTCTGATCACTACTGTTTTTATGGATTGTCTTTTTGATATAAAAGAAGGGATAAAATACAGCATATTGATAATTACTGGTTTATACCTGTGGTGTTTCTCTGTTGACACGTCATTGTGGCAACTCTTCATGAATGCAAATGTCTAACAAAGTAGAATTATCGATAGAATTATCAGGTTTAATATTTCCTCCAAATGTTGAAGAGGCTCTGTTAGCTTCTGACCATGGCCTGGTATCCGTACATGCTGATCAGGCTGAATGGGGCTAAGTAACCACCAACTAAGAGGATAGCGGTGCCTCTTTAACTGCTTTTCTCCCTCATTTTCTCAAAAACAAACTATAAAGGACATCCTCATATACTATTAACATAATAACTCCAGTACTGGGGTACTGGTTAGACTGGAATGACAAATTAGGACCTAGACTGTCTTGCAAAATGTAACAATAAAATGTTTTATAAACGCTAAAGGGTGACATTGTTTCTTAAAGCAAGGATGGAATGTTCTACACATTAAAGGATGACATCATCTTAAAAGGCAAGAAAGGAATGTTTTATAAAACATTAAAGGATGACATCATCTTAAAAGGCAAGAAAGGAATGTTTTATAAAACATTAAAGGATAACATCATCTTCAAAGGCAAGAAAGAGATGTTTTATAAATGTTAAAAGATGACATTATTTCTAGAGGCAAGAATGGAATGTCCTACAAACTTTAAAGGGCAAGATAATCTTCAAAGGCAAGGATGGAATATTAAATTAACATCAATGGATTATATTATTTCTTGAAGCAAGGATGAAATGTTCTACAAACTTTAAGGAATACATCATAATTTAAAGCAAGGATGGACTATTTCATAGACGTTCAATTATGACATTAATTCATAACGCAAGGATGGAATGTTCTAAAACTTTGAAGGATGATATCATTTTTCATGGATATATGTTATATAGGCTTTAAAGGTTAATTTAATCTTTTTGGGCAAGGATGGAATATTTAATAAACATTAATGGATAATATTATTTCTGAAAGCAAGAATGGAATGTTCTACCGATTTAACAGGAATACATAATCTTTTTAGGCAAGGATGGAATATTTTATGAACATTAAATTATATTATTTTAAAAGCAAGGATGGAATGTTCTAAAAACTCTGAAGGATGACATTATTTCTAGAAGCAAGGATTGGATTTTCTACAAACTTGGAAGGAATACATCATCTTTTAGGCAAAGATGGAATAGTTTTTGAATATTATATTATGACATTATTTCTTAAAGCAAGGATGGAATGTCCTAAAATCTTTGAAGGATAACATTTCTAAAAGCAGGGATGGAATGTTTTACAAACTTTAAATGAATACATAATTTTCTAAAAGCAAGGATGGAATATTTTATAAACGTAAATTATTACATTATTTTTTAAAGCATGGATGGAATGTTCTACAAACTTTAAAGGACTACATCATTTTTCATCAATGGAATGTTACATAGGCTTTACAGGTCGACTTAATCTTCAAAGGCAAGGATGGAATGTCTTTTTAGCTTTGAAGGATAACATCTTGAATTAGGCATGAAGTGTTTTATAAAGGGCAAAGGATGACATCGTCCTTTAAGGCAAGGATGGAATGTTTTGTAAACTTTGAGGAATTAGATCATCAAAGGCTAAGGGTGAAATGTTGGTGAAGCTGGGGATGTTGGGTGCTTTTTCCCTCCATTTTTTCCAAATACTTGGCTATAGTTTTTAACTTTTAGAAAAGTGTGTGTAACTGCTGAGGAGCAGCGCTGTGGTGGTCAGCATCAGGGAAACACTGTTGTTATATCTGTGTTCTAATAACGACTGAGAGATGAAGTTTTGGTTAGAATGAACCGAAAACAGTTCACGAAGAAGAGTTGCACGGGGGTCATGATGTGTGGTTAATGGATGAGACAGATCTAAGAGCTGGCTCCTGTTTCCTTTTTTTCCATTGTTGTTTTTTAAAGACATAAGACGTCTAACTGGTACCAAATACAGATCCATTTGGGAGCTGAAAGATAGGTGCTTATTACTGATCTGGGACAAGCAAGGATGGATGGACAGAAATAAATCCACGGTTTTAGTTCACTGGCTGAATTCAGTCTGATGTCAGGCTGTTATCATGGAGGTGCGTTAAGGATTACCACTTTGTATCTGAATGCCCAGTATGGATGTTAATGTGGGTTGTAAACGGGGTCAGAGGGAAAGTTAAGCACACTTTCCCACCAGCTGTGAGCTCTAAAAATCTGAACACGCTCACTCATCCACACAAAAGAGCCAATTAGTGTTCACTTAGACCGGAGGAATGCTGATCCTCTGCTCTGATTGGTTCGTTAGACGCTGATCACAGCTGACTGATAACTGATCTACCTGGAGGGTGGGGGCATGTCAAACACAATAGATGACCTGCTGACCCCCTGAGAGGGTGGTGTAATGCTCTGTGTTCATGGTTTGGGTTGTTCTCAATTGAAAGTTCTTAAATGACCAAAATCTGCCTGAGATCAGGAAGAATTACGGCCAATCAGGAGCCTGCAGAGCCAGTGAGTCTTTGTGCGCTCCTTCAGTAGTATTTATGGTGGCTGGTCTCACACAAATGCAAAAACACTTTTCATTGACAGAAAACTCTAATGCAAACAGCCAAATCCAAGGAGACCTCCCAGCTCCTAAGGTGTAGTAGTCGGAGTAGTGATAATTTCTGTCTACATGGGTCACACCAAAAAAAACAAAAGCCAATACGATTAATTTTAACAGTTATTTCTTTACAGTGAGGCAGGATGAGGGTTTAATGTGCCTAGTCTTCAGATTAGGGTCAGCCTTCTCACCCACCAGTGTAGAGGAGTTCAGTCAAACAGCTGCACTGAAGATCACCATGAGAAAAACTTCCTCCTTCCTCTGGGTGGCCTGTTTAAAGGTGATCCACCTTCTTGGGTGTCGTCTCGACCTCCACCTGACCTCACTGATCCACGACCCTGAAACCTGAGGGTCATATGACCTGGGGTCAGAGCATCAGGTGTCAGAGGTGAGCAGAGAGAGAGAGCCATGAAGCTTCATGGTTCTTTTACAAAGAGGATGGTCACAGCCTGTGACTCTGTTTATACCAGGCACTAAGAGCCTGATTTAGGTGTGCAGACATGAAGTGGTAATCCTTACTGGTATGTGTGGACAGGAAAACAAAACCTGGAAAAGCCTGTCCTTGGCTCTTTGAGACAGTTCAGAGTAGAATCAAAGAACAACCGACAAAAAACTCAGTGCTTTTTGTTTGATTTCCAAAAGACTGATAAAAAGATTAAAAAAAAAAACTTTTATTTTTGTGTTAAGGGAAAAAGTACTATCAAAGAACAGAACACTGGTGATACAACATTATTTTCCTCCTTCTTTGTGACCTGCAGCAGGCTTGTAAAAAAAAGACTGGTACATCACCAGTGTTGTAACAAAAGATAGGGTTAACCCTAACTATATACAGTCACAGAAAAAATTATTAGACCACCCTTGTTTTCTTCAATTTCTTGTTCATTTTAATACCTGGTACAACTAAAGGTACATTTGTTTGGACAAATATAATGATAACAACAAAAGTAGCTCATAAGAGTTTAATTTAAGAGCTGATATCTAGCCATTTTCCATGGTTTTCTTGATAATAACCAAAATTACTTAAGTTCTTACATCAATAGCTCTGGCTTTGTACTGCCAAAAACAGTGCTTTTAGGCATTCCATGTTTTTTTCTGTCTGTTAGACACATGATACACACAGGAGTTAGTACTTGATTGCATACACACAGGAGTTAGTACTTGATTGCATAACCATTGTTTTTGGTGACTGCAGCCATGCATCTTGGCATGCTCTCCACCAGCTTCTGACATTGTTCTGCTTTCACAGCAGCCCATTCCTGTTGCAAAAATTCAACCAAATTTGCTTTGTTTTGGGCTTGTGGTTCTCCATTTTGAGTTTGATGATGTTCCACAGGTTTTCAATTGGATTTAGATCTGGTGATTGAGCAGACCAAGGCATGGTTCAAATGTTCTGGTTCTCCATCCAGGCTTCAACTGACCTTGCCATGTGGCAAGGGCATTGTCTTGTTGGAAAATCCAGTCATTCAGGGCAGGAAGGAGTTTATCAGCTGAGGGAAGAAGACTAGCCCTGTACGTGACCTGGTACATTCGCCCTTCACACAATTGCATTTGCCCTGTTCCACCCATACTGAAACGACCCCAGATCATCACCAATCCACCCCCATGTTTTACTGTAGGGGCGAGACAGTCTGGTTTGTAGGCTTCTCCAGGCCTCCTCCAAATCAGTAAGTTGGCTGGAGTGGGCATCAACTCAAAATTGGATTCATCACTGAAGAGAACCTTAGCCCAATCATCAACAGTCCAATCCTTGTGATCCCTAGCAAAGAGTCCGGGCCTCCCTCTGCCGCCTGTATGACTTCAAGAAGTCAGTTTCGAACTGTCCTTGCTGAACAAGTCACATTTCTTGACAGTGCCCACTCATTTTTAAGGTCCCTGGAGGTCTAACCACGATTCCTGACACAGGAACGGATGAGTGCACGGTGCTCTCGTGGGGTAGAAAGACGCTTCCTGCCTTGACCAGCTAGCAATTTGGTAGTACCATGTTTGGCATACTTTTTTTTTTTTTTTTTTTTTTTTTTTTTTGGTGTAATGAACGGCTGTCTTGGAGCTCTTCAGTTTTTTGGCTACCTGTCTCTCACTCATACCAATTTCCAGCTGTGCCAAGATGGCTGCCTTTGTGGCTTCACATAACTCTTTTGTTTTAGGCATTATATTAGAGCTGACAACTTCTGAGTTGTGCTGCGGCTTGAATGTAAGCAGTAAACCACTCTAGGCCTTTGCATGTGCAGTGCTGCTTATGACATGAAATGGCCTCTTAAATACCCTGGGAATACATTTAAGCTTAAGCATGTCAAATAGGACATAAAGTATTACAGAATCAGCTGCATTTTTTGTCATGTTCATTGTATTCTTCAGGTAATATACCTTTAGTGGTATCAGGCATTAAAATAAACAAGATATTGAAGAAAACAAGGGTGGTCTAATAATTTTTTCTGTGACTGTATGTACACACACACACACACACACACACCCACATACACACACACACACACACACACATATATATATATATATATATATATATATATATATATATATCAACGTTTCCGCTCGACTTTTTTGTCCCCCGGTCAAAATGAGCGTCAGTCCTCAAGAATTCCGGCCATTTAGAACAACCACCGGACATTTGCTTTAACATTATTTACTGCATTAACAGCAGCAAAATGCATAAATTTGTCTCTTATTATTATTATTTTTTTTTTGTGTAAGTGGTTTAAAGTATCAAAATGAAAGCTGCGCTTTTCCTTACACATGCAGTCAGTTACACAATATATGCCCACATCAAACTTATCAATAACAGCAGTTAGCTTACCATTAGCCTGTTAGCTCATTGGCTGCTATCATAACTTTGCAGCTTACAACAGCCAAATACCATCCTCCACCCACAACAACGAAGCATCCAAACACATAACAAAGGGTGCTCTGTTAACTGGACACCGCATTAGAACTCTACTTTTCAAATGAAAAATGAGTCTTACCGTCAGCTGCTAATATCAGTCCTCATGATCATATATACTGTAACCTCTCTGCAGAGAGACAGAGCCTTCGTTATAAGCTCCAAGCAGTCCATGCCGTTCTGCACGATGTGATTCTGTGTTGACTACAATCCAACTTTATCTGAGGATTGGTCATAGGTAGATTTATTGAATTACACTACAACTCTGCTTGGCGTAGGCCTTTCTCTCTCTGCTGCTGCATTGGTGTTTACAACGCTCAGCTGTACAGTTCACTTTGTTTCAGCCTCTCCATTACTCACAGTGATGACATGAAATCCCTCCATACCGCTGATGATATCAAGCCTTTGGTTAACCAGGAAAACCTCACTTACATTAAAATTCTGCATAGTCTCCAGCAATACTGAGCTTGCGCAGAGCTTTGACGTCATTGTGCATACATAACTAGCCATGTGC
This sequence comes from Cheilinus undulatus, assembly GCF_018320785.1. NCBI lineage: Eukaryota > Metazoa > Chordata > Actinopteri > Labriformes > Labridae > Cheilinus > Cheilinus undulatus. The sequence goes on along the minus strand of NC_054867.1, from coordinate 2,441,170 downwards.
TTGCCGTCTGAGGAGATAAACAACCCCAGCACTGCAGAACAGAAGGTGTAGTAAGATTAGGCAACTTTTGGTTTATATTAACGCCTTCTCGCAACATATCTTCTAGGTTACACAAAATATAATATGCAAGTATTCAGTATTTACTTATCTGGTCATTTGCATGTTTTCTGCCTGACATTTTGATCTTATTTTTATCTGTTGGACTTCTGCCCTTTTTACTGGCCAATGACCGGCAATTACCGGCTAACGGAAACTCATATATATATATATATATATATATATATATATATATACCTTTGAAAATGATGTCATTCTTTAAAGTCTGTAAAACGTTTCATCCTTTCCTTTGAAGATGAAGTCGTTTTTTAAAGTTCATTAAACATTACATCCTTTCCTTTGAAGTTGCTGTTGTCTTTTAAAGTGTTTAAAATATTCCATCTTCTACCTTTGATTTTGTCATCTTTTAAAGTCTAAAAAGCATTCCATCCTTTCCTTTGAAGATGCAGTCATCCTTTTTACTCTATAAAACATTCCATCCCATCCTTTGAAGATGCAGTCATCCTTTTTACTCTATAAAACATTCCATCCTTTCCTTTGAAGATGCAGTCATCCTCTTTAGTCTATAAAACATTCCATCCTTTCCTTTGAAGATAAAGGACATCCTTTTTAGTCTTTAAATGATTCCATCCTTTCATTTGAAGATGCAGTCATCCTTTTTAGTCAATAAAACATTCCATCCTTTCCTTCTAAGATAATGTCATCCTTTATAGTCTTTAAAAATTACCTACTTTCATTTGAAGAGTAAGTTATCGCTAAAAGTCTATGAAAGATTCCATCCCTTCCATTGAAGATGGTCCTTTAAAGTCTATGAATATAGGGGCTGTAGTTAGGAGGCACAGAGAGGATGTAGGGGCTGTAGCTAGGAGGCACAGAGAGGATGTAGGGGCTGTAGCTAGGAGGCACAGAGAGGATGTAGGAGCTGTAGTTAGGAGGCACAGAGAGGATGGAGGGGCTGTAGCTAGGAGGCACAGAGAGGATGTAGGGGCTGTAGCTAGGAGGCACAGAGAGGATGTAGGAGCTGTAGTTAGGAGGCACAGAGAGGATGTAGGGGCTGTAGCTAGGAGGCACAGAGAGGATGTAGGGGCTTTAGTTAGGAGGCACAGAGAGGATGTAGGAGACTTAGTGTGAATCAGAGGTAGCAAGGAGAGTTCTGATATCAGTGTTTCTTCTCTCTTTGACCTAACCAGATGTTGATTCTCTGTCTAATAGACTTTCTGTGTCTGATCTGGGAGTTTTAGTTTCGCGCTGTTCTTTGTTTCAGTCTGATGTTGTAATTCTGTTTTGAACAGCAGGCTCTCCTCAGCTCTGGCGGTTTATTTGATGTTATTTATACGTTTCATTAAAACTCATAAAGCGGCTGAACCTCCTGCTGTGTTGGTCATCAGGTCTGACCTCCCTCCAGCTCCTCTACCCTGTTTCCTCTCAGCGGGGGGCCGCAGTCTGACTACAATAGCACTGAATAAAACAGAGAGTCAGAGCTAGAGGAAATATTGTTGTTCTTTTTATGCTTCTTTATGTTCTCTACAACAGCAGGGACCTCACAATATTTACAGACTCATATTAAACCTGTTTATAGTAACATAGGAGGCTGGTGGAGATCACCTGAGGACAGACTTCTACTGAGCACGATCCTCACTGCTCCTCTCCCTCGCTGTCCTCCGTTAAACTCGCCATCCGTGCCGCCCTCAGAGAAGAAGAAGAAGGAGCGATAAGGAGCTCCGTTTTCACTGAATGCAAATCAATTTCAGATATTTTCTGCCTCGGCTGCTTTTACAGCCGACCTGCCGGGGGGGGGGGGGGGGGCTGCAGGGGGGACGTCATCGTGGAGGATTTAATCTTATCCTGGGTGGTTGTGGTCACTGAGGGTGTCAGCAGAACCACCCCGAGGACAGAGACGCTCAGAGTCTCCCCCTTCATTGTTCACAGATCGTCTCTGTCTCCCATTACTCCTCTGAAAAGCCTCCACAAACTTTATTTCCCTGTTGATTGTTTTCATTCTTCTCTGTTTTTCCTCCACAGCGGCGATAGTCTGTACCAGAGGAAAACAGACCACAGGTATGGAGTCATTATAGTCACAAAACTGAAAAGCACATTTAAACATTCTGAAATCCTGGTCCTGATTCTGGTCTCAGATTTTTCTCCAAACCTTCCTTTGTGCTGATTGTCAAACTGACTCTGATTTTCCTCTGTGGCAAACACAACTTTAATGAACCAGCCAATCAGAAACAGGCAGAGGATGGACCAATCCTGTTGTTGCTGTGCTGTTCTCCAGGAGACACTAAAGGTCCGTGCACACCAAGGCCATTATGTTTGTGCAGATAAATCACAACAATATTTTCATTAGCATGTAGCGACTGGAGCAAGCTTTCACACCATTGCTGTAGTTTTGCCGTGTGGAATTCAGATATTATTCCAATGTTTTTTTTTTTTTACTGCAGTCCAACTTGTTTAAAAGTTTCTCTTCTGACAGGCACACATCTGACCAATCAGAACACTGATTCAGGGGGAAACCAAAGAGCAGGAACAGGCTCAACAGTGTCTCTGAAAGCAACATTCCTGTTTACATCCTCCATCATTCTCCATGTCATAACTGGCCATGAGCTGCTCGAGTGTGAAATGATGCTCAAAGCTCCTGTAGAAGACCAAAGTTCAGACGATACAAACCGGTTTCTCAGAGGGTTTTCCTGCATTTCTATTTTAAACCTTCCAATTAGGAACACTTTAATATTTAAACCAAAAGCTCATGGTACACTGTGATTTTTCCTCTGTTTAAAACGCCTCAGCTGATGGAATAATGTCTGCTAAGATCAATCAAAACTTTTAATGAAATGAGATCAAATTATACCAATAAACACAGAAGAACTGTGATGGTGAATAAGAGCTGTGACATTTACAGAACAGGCATCACAGACAACACTATCTAGATACATCAGGAAAAGGAGGGATGTTTGCAGTTATCATTCAGTCGGACAGCTGGACATAGATCTGAACATAGATCTGAACGTAGATCTGAACGTAGATCTGAACGTACATCTGAACATAGATCTGAACGTAGATCTGAACGTAGATCTGAACGTAGATCTGACGGCAGATCTGAACGTAGATCTGAACATGGATCTGAACGTAGATCTGACGGCAGATCTGAACGTAGATCTGAACATGGATCTGAACGTAGATCTGAACTTAGATCTGAACGTAGATCTGACGGCAGATCTGAACATAGATCTGAACATGGATCTGAACGTAGATCTGACGGCAGATCTGAACGTAGATCTGACGGCAGATCTGAACGTAGATCTGAACATGGATCTGAACGTAGATCTGAACGTAGATCTGAACGTAGATCTGACGGCAGATCTGAACGTAGATCTGACGGCAGATCTGAACGTAGATCTGAACATGGATCTGAACGTAGATCTGACGGCAGATCTGAACGTAGATCTGACGGCAGATCTGAACGTAGATCTGAACATGGATCTGAACGTAGATCTGAACTTAGATCTGAACGTAGATCTGACGGCAGATCTGAACATAGATCTGAACATGGATCTGAACGTAGATCTGACGGCAGATCTGAACGTAGATCTGACGGCAGATCTGAACGTAGATCTGAACATGGATCTGAACGTAGATCTGACGGCAGATCTGAACGTAGATCTGAACATGGATCTGAACGTAGATCTGACGGCAGATCTGAACGTAGATCTGACGGCAGATCTGAACGTAGATCTGAACATGGATCTGGACGTAGATCTGAACGTAGATCTGAACGTAGATCTGACGGCAGATCTGAACGTAGATCTGAACATGGATCTGAACGTAGATCTGACGGCAGATCTGAACGTAGATCTGACGGCAGATCTGAACGTAGATCTGAACATGGATCTGAACGTAGATCTGAACGTAGATCTGAACGTAGATCTGACGGCAGATCTGAACGTAGATCTGAACATGGATCTGAACGTAGATCTGACAGCAGATCTGAACGTAGATCTGACGGCAGATCTGAACGTAGATCTGAACATGGATCTGAACGTAGATCTGAACGTAGATCTGAACGTAGATCTGACGGCAGATCTGAACGTAGATCTGACGGCAGATCTGAACGTAGATCTGAACATGGATCTGAACGTAGATCTGAACGTAGATCTGACGGCAGATCTGAACGTAGATCTGAACATGGATCTGAACGTAGATCTGACGGCAGATCTGAACGTAGATCTGACGGCAGATCTGAACGTAGATCTGAACATGGATCTGAACGTAGATCTGAACGTAGATCTGAATGTAGATCTGACAGCAGATCTGAACATGGATCTGAACGTAGATCTGAACGTAGATCTGACGGCAGATCTGAACGTAGATCTGAACATGGATCTGAACGTAGATCTGACGGCAGATCTGAATGTAGATCTGACGGCAGATCTGAACGTAGATCTGAACATGGATCTGAACGTAGATCTGAACGTAGATCTGAACGTAGATCTGACGGCAGATCTGAACGTAGATCTGACGGCAGATCTGAACGTAGATCTGAACGTAGATCTGAACATGGATCTGAACGTAGATCTGAACGTAGATCTGACAGCAGATCTGAACATGGATCTGAACGTAGATCTGGATGTAGATCTGATTGTAGATCTGAATCTAGATCTAATGGTAGATCTGAATATGGATCTAAACATAAATCTGAACGTAGATCTAAAGGTAGATCTGAACATGGGTCTGAATGTAGATCTGATTGTAGATCTGAATCTAGATCTAAATGTAGATCTGAACATGGATCTGAAAATAAATCTGAACGTAGATCTACAGGTAGATCTGAACATGGGTCTGAACGTAGATCTGGATGTAGATCTGATTGTATATCTGAATCTAGATCTAAATGTAGATCTGAACATGGATCTGAAAATAAATCTGAACGTAGATCTAAAGGTAGATCTGAACATGGGTCTGAATGTAGATCTGAATTTTGATCCGAACATAATACTGAATGTAGACCTGAATGTACATCAGAATCTAGATCTTAACATAGATCTAAACATAAAGCTGAATGTAGGTCTGAATGTAGATCCGAACATAATACTAAATGTAGATCTGGATGTAGATCTGAATGTTGATCTGAATGTGGATCTGGATGAAGATCTGGATGTATATATGGATGAAGATCTGGATGTAGATCTGTGCTAACCTTGTTTTTCTCAGTAGATTTACAGGCTCCACATCTTCCTCTCCATCTGTTTCCATGCAGTAAAACATTTTAGACACAGCGTCACTGAAGTCTCTTCATGGTTGAATTATTCATAAATGTTTCTTCTGTTCCGATTCTCTTTTAAAAACACAACACAGAAAAGCAATACTCAATAATCATTGATTTAACCTCAGGTCAGATTGATATTGTCTCACAACACCCAGCATCTGTAAGGTATGATCCCCGCAGTAGGATAGGCACGACCATATGGCAGGATCCCCTGTGTAATACCAGCACCAACCCAGCTAAGGCAGATCAGCAGCAGCTACTCCTTTACTTTCAGACCACTAATCAGGATAAAACCAAAACCTGCACCTCAAAAATCAAGAGAATAGTCTCACCGTCTGACACTGACTGCTCTAAATGTGGTTAGATAAATACTGGCCCTGCTTCATTATTGTCAACCTACACTTTCAACCTTTAATCGCCTGAAAACAGCAAAACAACAAGTCCAAACCCACAAACATACATCACATGTTAAATAAACTTAAATGTAAAGGCAAGGGTGGAATGTGTAATAGACTTGAAACATGAAGGCAAGGATGGAATATTTAATAAACTTGAAACATGAAGGCAAGGATGGAATGTTTAATAAACTTGAAACATAAGGGCAAGGATGGAAATGTTTAATAAACTTTAAACATAAAGGCAAGGATGGAATGTATAATAAACTTTAAATGTAAAGGCAAGGGTGGAATGTTTAATAGACTTGAAACATGAAGGCGAGGATGGGATGTTTAATAAACTTTAAACATGAAGGCAGGGATGGAATGTTTAATAAACTTTAAACATAAAGGCAAGGATGGAAAATTTAATTAACTTTAAACATGAAGGCGAGGATGAAATGTTAAATAAACTTTCAATGTAAAGGCAAGGATGGAATGTTTAATAAACTTTAGATGTAAAGGCAAGGATGAAATATTTAATAAACTTTAAACATGAAGGCAAGGATGGAATATTTAATAAACCTTAAGAATGAAAGCAAGGATTGTAGGAGCCAAACATGTAGGTTTTGCAGATGCCTTTGGGTGAAGGTGGGTTTTTGTTTACGCACAGATAAATGGGTGTAGTTTTTGGTGGCATGGCAGTGATCAGCTAATGTACTTCACCTGTGCACCTGTGGTGTGCTTCTGCTGGAAGTTGGAGTGAGGTGAGCACAGGGAGGACATTTTCTGATGACCGCACGTTCTTGGTTAGAATTTGACCTATTATCGAGTTTTGGTCCGGTAAAGATGTTCAATGGTAAGATGCAGCGCTATGTAAATAAACTGGGTTTGGTGCGATAAAGTAGCGAGTGCGCATCATCACTTTGACTCCTGTGTTTAGCCTGCAGTGGCTTTTATTTTGGTTGGATCAGCAGCTATAAGGATGGAATGTAAAATAAACTTTAAATGTAAAGGCAAGGATGGAATGTTTAATAAATTTTAAGAATGAAGGCAAGGATGGAATGTTTAATAAACTTTAAACATAAAGGCAAGGATGCAATGTTTAATAAACTTTAAACATAAAGGCAAGGATGGAATGTTTAACTAGAAAAGCACGAGTGTTCAGACCCCTGCCATTAGCCCCATCTCCCAATAGTGAAGAACCCTTCAAAAACATTCCTGGATCCAGACGTGAATCTGGATCACTCTCAAAATCTAATTCGCTTATTACTCCCTCCCTGGTGGGTCGGAGACACGGTGAGGCAAAGCATTTGCTTTTCTACATGTGGAAATCATGGCAGAAGGTGAATATTCCTCTATTCCTCCCATCATTGTGAGTATGCTCGCTACAATTCGCTGTCTTACTCTCTGTTACCCTCTGACTCGTCTTTGTATAAACTCCAAAATTTTGAATAAGTTATGTCCGCCATCTCCTGGTGTAAAGTGGTAACAGTGCAGGCCTCTGCCATTAGCCCTATCTCCCAAAAGTAAATAATCCTTTAAAAAATTCCTGGATCCAGACGGTGAGCCATATCAGTCCCAAAATCTAATCAGTTCTTCCTTGTGCCATTTCTGACATTTCCTGAAAATGTCATGAAAATCCGTCCGTAACTTTTTGAGTTATGTTAAATGTTCAAGAACAGAATGTTTTACATATATTAAAGGTGACATTATTATCAAAGGACTAGATTGGGATGTTTAATAAACTTTTAAGGATGACATTATCTTAAAGGAAGGAGGATGGAATGTTGGTGAAGCTGGGGGTGTCGGGGGCTTTCTCCTTCCATTTTTTCCAAACCGTAGACACTCAACATTAATGAAATAATGTTGGCATAGTTCTAGTAATGATAGAGTGATGAAGGGCTGTAGTTGTTTTTTAAGTCCACCAAGAAGACTAAAGATGAGACGACCATGACAACCACTTGGCTTGATATTGAGTGTATATTGGAGTCCATCCTGCTTCTATGGAGTTTTTTTTAAATCATGTTTTAACCTCTGTTCTCTCTTTCGGCGCTCTAAAAACGGTCTTGTTGCCTTGTAAGTCTTTGGTGTAATCAGGCTCACACCTCCTGGTTGGCCAGAGAAGATTGTTAAACCTGGATTTACTTGAACACTTGTACCAGAACCACCCGAACCATGACTTGTCCAGTGACTGCCTTTCCCATCTACTTTTCTTATAAGGTGTTAGTGTCATGTTAAAGTGGCTGCAGAGCATGTTGCATCATGGGAAAAGGACAGAAGTAATGATTGTATAAAAAAGGAGGACTTTCGGTTCAGATCAGCATGAAAATAAAATGAATGTGGACAGGATTACAAGTATCTCTGAGAAAATCCCCTGACTCCATGATGAGGATTATTAAACATGACAACGAGCTAAATGAGCCTGATTGGACTCGGTTTATAGACCGGTCTGGATCCTGGCGAGTGCTGGCATTCAGACAGAGGCCGATAAATCAGCAGACTGGGAGCAGAAAAGAAGAACTAACTTCACATTATAGTGTGGGAATGCTGGGAGACGGAGATAGACGGGCTGTGTGTTGATTAGCTGAGGCTAAATAAATGCCAATTGATGGACAATGGATGAGGATTAGTCTCAGATCCTTCCAGAAAAGCCTCAGAAACTTTCATTGGCCTTTATCTGCGCTCTCTTTCATCTGCTGGAGAGGAGATTAGTCCAAACGCCGGCGTATAATGTTGATTAGCGTCGGCTCGGGTTCTCTGCACTCCAGCGACTCTGCCGCAGAGGCCGACCGAAGCACGGCTGGATTAGTTAATATATGTTGATTTATAAAATTTGCTTTCATAACACATGTCAGAGGCATGCCCATAAAGAATGCTGACAAGAACGGAACTGAACTTTTAGCCGTCGATGAGGTCCGACATCTCTCCTCCATCAGATCGACGTTTCTCTGATTATTTCTGCTCTACTGCTGAAGGAGAACTTTCACCGCCTGAGGGGGGAATATCTTCAGAATCATCATAAATAAAGTTTATTTATACCAACAGTTCAGAACAGAGAGCTCAGAGGGGTCCATCGCAGCAAACAGACTCTAAGGATGGCCTGGAATAGGGACCTGGATCAGAGTGCACTTGACCTCCAGAGCCCAGTTCATTCAGTGAACACAAGTGACTTGAGCACGGTCCACAGGAGATGTGAGCAACCGTGCTTGAGTACGGGGGTCATCAGTGAGTAGAGTAGTAAAGACAACTCTAAACGTCCTGTCTCTTCAGAAACCGTCATATCTGTGCAGCACAGAGCCGTCGTAGATGTAGAAGTCCGAAGAGGGTCTATGGTCATTAAAACATCCCCAGTAGAAAACAGCCTCTATCGCACTTCACCTATGTCATTGTTAGAACACAGAAATACCATCAGTCTTTACCTCAGGTTGATGCTCTTTTGTCTGCAACTTTTGGAAAAGTGAGTAGAACTGGTGAAGAACGGGGGTTTACCCTGCTGTTCCAGTTAGCCAATGGTTGACTGTGGGAAAACTATGGCCCACCATTTAGAGAAAAGGAGAGGAAAGCTCCCAACATCCCCAGCTTCACCAGCATTCTGTCCTCTGCCTTTGATGTCATCAAAGTTCATAAACATTCCATCTTTCAAACCAGCCCCACATTTATATCGCCCCCTACTGTATCAGACAGACTACTACACTAACATGCTTAGAGACGATGGGATTAAAAGACATGACACTTGGAGATTAGTCTCAGAGATGTTTTTTCTAAATAAATACATCCTTCTATTCACATGCTGTAAAAAGCCTGTATGGTCTAAGAGCCCACAGAGTTGGCTAGGCCCCTGACAAACCTATAGAATAGGCCCCTGACAAACCTACAGAATGAGCCCCTGACAAACCTATAGAATAGGCCCCTGACAACCCTACAGAATAGGCCCCTGACAAACCTACAGAATAGGCCCCTGACAAACCTACAGAATAGGCCCCTGACAAACCTGTAGAATAGGCCCCTGACAAACCTACAGAATAGGCCCCTGACAAACCTGTAGAATAGGCCCCTGACAAACCTACAGAATAGGCCCCTGACAAACCTACAGAATAGGCCCCTGACAAACCTGTAGAATAGGCCCCTGACAACCCTACAGAATAGGCCCCTGACAAACCTACAGAATAGGCCCCTGACAAACCTGTAGAATAGGCCCCTGACAAACCTTTAGAATAGGCCCCTGACAACCCTACAGAATAGGCCCCTGACAAACCTATAGAATAGGCCCCTGACAAACCTTTAGAATAGGCCCCTGACAAACCTTTAGAATAGGCCCCTGACAAACCTATAGAATAGGCCCCTGACAAACCTACAGAATAGGCCCCTGACAAACCTTTAGAATAGGCCCCTGACAAACCTTTAGAATAGGCCCCTGACAAACCTTTAGAATAGGCCCCTGACAAACCTATAGAATAGGCCCCTGACAAACCTACAGAATAGGCCCCTGACAAACCTTTAGAATAGGCCCCTGACAAACCTTTAGAATAGGCCCCTGACAAACCTACAGAATAGGCCCCTGACAAACCTTTAGAATAGGCCCCTGACAACCCTTTAGAATAGGCCCCTGACAAACCTTTAGAATAGGCCCCTGACAACCCTTTAGAATAGGCCCCTGACAAACCTTTAGAATAGGCCCCTGACAAACCTTTTGAATAGGCCCCTGACAAACCTTTAGAATAGGCCCCTGACAACCCTACAGAATAGGCCCCTGACAAACCTATAGAATAGGCCCCTGACAAACCTTTAGAATAGGCCCCTGACAAACCTTTAGAATAGGCCCCTGACAAACCTATAGAATAGGCCCCTGACAAACCTACAGAATAGGCCCCTGACAAACCTTTAGAATAGGCCCCTGACAAACCTTTAGAATAGGCCCCTGACAAACCTTTAGAATAGGCCCCTGACAAACCTATAGAATAGGCCCCTGACAAACCTACAGAATAGGCCCCTGACAAACCTTTAGAATAGGCCCCTGACAAACCTTTAGAATAGGCCCCTGACAAACCTACAGAATAGGCCCCTGACAAACCTTTAGAATAGGCCCCTGACAACCCTTTAGAATAGGCCCCTGACAAACCTTTAGAATAGGCCCCTGACAACCCTTTAGAATAGGCCCCTGACAAACCTTTAGAATAGGCCCCTGACAAACCTTTAGAATAGGCCCCTGACAAACCTTTAGAATAGGCCCCTGACAAACCTATAGAATAGGCCCCTGACAAACCTTTAGAATAGGCCCCTGACAAACCTTTAGAATAGGCCCCTGACAAACCTATAGAATAGGCCCCTGACAAACCTACAGAATAGGCCCCTGACAAACCTTTAGAATAGGCCCCTGACAAACCTTTAGAATAGGCCCCTGAAAAACCTTTAGAATAGGCCCCTGACAAACCTTTAGAATAGGCCCCTGACAAACCTTTAGAATAGGCCCCTGACAAACCTTTTGAATAGGCCCCTGACAAACCTTTAGAATAGGCCCTGACAAACCTACAGAATAGGCCCCTGACAAACCTTTAGAATAGGCCCCTGACAAACCTTTAGAATAGGCCCCTGAAAAACCTTTAGAATAGGCCCCTGACAAACCTTTAGAATAGGCCCCTGACAAACCTTTAGAATAGGCCCCTGACAACCCTTTAGAATAGGCCCCTGACAAACCTATAGAATAGGCCCCTGACAAACCTTTAGAATAGGCCCCTGACAAACCTTTAGAATAGGCCCCTGACAACCCTTTAGAATAGGCCCCTGACAAACCTTTAGAATAGGCCCCTGACAAACCTTTATAACAGGCCCCTGAAAAACCTAAAGAATAGGCCCCTGACAAACCTTTTGAATAGGCCCCTGACAAACCTTTAGAATAGGCCCCTAACAAAACTTTTGAATAGGCCCCTGACAAACCTTTAGAATAGGCCCCTGACAAACCTTTAGAATAGGCCCCTGACAACCCTTTAGAATAGGCCCCTGACAAACCTATAGAATAGGCCCCTGACAAACCTTTAGAATAGGCCCCTGACAAACCTACAGAATGGGCCCCTGAAAACCCTTAGAATCGGCCCCTGACAAACCTATAGAAAGGGCCCTTGACAAAGCTCTAGAAGGGCCCATCACAGGTCCCCACTGATGATAAGCAGTCATGTGTTTGATCAGTAGCATTGGTGCTAGCATGGCCAACAGTTCCCTCATTTAGTGCTGGAAAATGTGTCAGGTCTGCTGTTGAAGGTACTTATTTGTCCCACTTTTTAACCTCTTTTCACCAGTTTTTCAGCAAAAGATGTTACCTAACAGTGTTTACGGGGGGGCGGGGCTTATACAGAGGGTTATTTTGTGCATTCATGGAATAGAAAATCATACTGGTGAGTATCGGTGACTGTCTTGGGACTTTTGAAATAAATACAATCATAGAAACATGAATTGTCATTAGAATCATCGTAAATTCACACATTACAGACCAGCTCTGGACCAGTGGAGAGTCCATGTCAGTAAACCACGACCTTTATGGTCATCACCAGTGCGTTCAGGTTGATCATGTGACTGAAACAAATAAAAACAGAGATCTGTATGTCGGCCTCAGTGAAGCCTGAAGGATGGGAGATTATGTGCAGCATGCTGAGCATGTAAAGATGGAATTTACTACAGCTGAGGAGTCTGACGGCGAGCGGCCGCCACTGATGGCTGCAGTGGAGGGGACATGAAAGCGGAGACAGATAATTAGAGGCTGATCAGCGTCCGTGTTTCAGAGCTTGTTTTTGTCTTCAGAGAGTCACACATCTCCTCTTCCAGCTGTTCTGATTCTCCACGCTCCGTTAACAGCGGCTGGGCGGCCGCTGTGAACCCCATCGACACGCTCAGAGCGTCCCACCTCACCTGCACGCACATCTGGGTTTGGAGAGCTGAGGACTGGTGGGAGGGGCAGAGGGAGGTCCTAAACGCCGGTTCCACTTCACGGCTTTAATGTGGGGGGTCTGTTATGGTGGGACTGCTGGCCCGTCAGAGACGGGACACGTTTCACCTCAGAGATGATGGAGTGTTTTCATAGACGCTGACCCAAACAATGACACTTCTCTCCAAATGAGCTGGATCGGAGAGTTTTATTCTGAATAAAGTGTTTATATGAAACATTTTTATTCAGATCAAATATTTACTCTGAATATAACTGATCCAAAAGACATAGCTACTAGAGAGATCCAACATTCTGTTACATAAACACATCATAAAAGTCTGAGCGCCAACAATCATCGTCAAACTTCAACAGGAATTATCAAAAATCTGTCAAAGATAGCAAAAAGTCACTCCAGCAAAAACAGCTGAAGAATGAAGTCTGTAGGAGGAGCTGAGGGAGAGTTACGGAGCTGAGGTGATGTGAGCGTGACAGAATGTTATGACTCAGTGAGACCAAAGGAGAACAGCACAGCAACAACAGGCAGAGCTAATCTGATTGGTCCATCCTCTACCTGTTTCCTATTGGTTGGTCCCTCTTCTTCCTTTCTCCTATTGGTTGGTCCATCCTTTTCCTGTTTCCTATTGGTTGGTCCATCCTCTTCCTGTTTCCTATTGGTTGGTCCATCCTTTTCCTGTTTCCTATGGTTGGTCCATCCTCTTCCTGTTTCCTATTGGTTGGTCCATCCTTTTCCTGTTTCCTATTGGTTGGTCCATCCTCTTCCTGTTTCCTATTGGTTGGTCCATCCTTTTCCTGTTTCCTATTGGTTGGTCCATCCTCTACCTGTTTCCTATTGGTTGGTCCCTCTTCTTCCTTTTTCCTATTGGTTGGTCCATCCTTTTCCTGTTTCCTATTGGTTGGTCCATCCTCTTCCTGTTTCCTATTGGTTGGTCCATCCTCTACTTGTTTCCTATTGGTTGGTCCATCCTCTACTTGTTTCCTATTGGTTGGTCCATCCTCTACTTGTTTCCTATTGGTTGGTCCATCCTTTTCCTGTTTCCTATTGGTTGGTCCATCCTCTACTTGTTTCCTATTGGTTGATTCAGAGAAATCAAAGAGCAGAGATGTGTTTAGAGCTCAGACAAAATCTAAAAAGAAGGAGGCAGTTTAGATCCCAAGCAGGTTTGAATGGAATAACTGAAAAAAAATCCAAGACCAGAATCAATGTCAGGATCTTAAAATTTAAAAATGCTGCTAAAATGAGTTTTGCAACAGTAATGACCTTCTATCTTATCCACTAGTTTAGCTACAGGCCTGAATCCTCTAAACACTAGATCTAAACATGCTGAGAACCTGCCTCTGCCTGTGTTTCTGTGTATTTTCACCTCTTTATTTTTGTGTTATCGTTGTGTTTTTGTCGTGTTTCACACAGAGCCCTGTCATCTCTCAGAGTAAACAGCTGTGTTGACAGAAGATGCTGATGCTCCATTCTCTGTTTAACCCTCTCAACCCCCCCCACCATCCTCTCAGAGAACCAAACAGACCCGGCCCTGAATCCTGTCACTTCTGATGAACAGGTACATCTCTCATCCTCTGTCCACACACCAGATCACTGTGTTCATGTGTGTTTGTGTGGAGTATACCATCACACAGCTCTGACTTCTACCTGTTCACTGACAGTCCACACAGACAGATACGTGGGGTCAGTCTGAACACAGAGGCTCTGATTTACATGGTTAGACTGAGGGTGGTCATGTGTTTGTTAATTAATAATTTTGTTTGTATCTCCACACATTTATCTTTAGTTTTCATCCACAAATTTCATTTTTGTTAAGGGTCCATGGCTACCAATGTCTTGTCCTAGCAGTGCCCACAGCCTCAGTTCTGAGCACTTACTAGTGTTTATCATCGGTAGAGATAAAGCGGGGAAACTTTATTTAAAATAGAGAGCACTATTCAAACATACAGCAGTTCAAATATGGAGCTATTATTGTTGAAACACTATTTGCAAATGTGTACACAGTTCTGTGAATGTGTAGATAGATTCACGAATGCTGACAGATCTGCAAATGCATGCACAGATTTGTGCACATATCTGCTAATGTGGGCACAAATCTGCAGGCGTCAGTGGTACTGATGGTTGAATTGCCATCTATACTGGGCATGGTTCCTGGTGTTCTATTTTCCAGACAGAAATCACCAAAACAACACTGTATGAGCCATGAGATGTTAGCGATAAGATCAATAGGTAATGAAAATATAGCAGTTTGAAACATTTATAACAGATGAAGGAAAACAAACCCTTTCTTGCACAGGTATACTATTTGAACAATGCTGATTTAGTGAAGCAACAATAATAATCCTTTATTTATTTATTTATTTTTTTTTCTGATGACACTCCTGCATCGCTAAGAAATGTAATCATTCAAGCCAGGAAATGTGTATGACTTGAATGTTTTCTTCAATGTGTGATCATTTTTTTATTTAAGCAGAATTCCCTGCTAAACATGGGTTTCAACTTTGAATGATAAACACTCACTGAATCAGCACATATGAAAAATGTTGTTGCCCACAGTTTAAATCAACGCCCTTTTCTTCTTAAAAATCTAAATCAGTGTAGGCAAAAAAAAAGCAAGCCTTCTGAACCAAACCAAAAAAAGAAAAAAAAAAAGGCCACAATTATGGTTGGTCTACACACTGCAGATCTTTGCACACATTTGAAACTTAGTATGCATTTGCGGATTTCTGCAGCATTTTCAAATCTCTCTACGCAATTGCAAATAGTTTCGTAACAACAATAGCTCCATACTCAAAGTGCTTTAAAGAGCCAAGAAAAAAACATCAAGAATATCAAAAACATCATATGGAGCTTCAACAGCAGGTAAGAAGAGCACACCAGTGAAAAAAACATTTTTAAGGCCCATTTTTGAAAAGCACTAACAGGAAGCCTCAGGTGTTCTGCTAGTTTGTTCCACAGGTGGGGTCCAAAGAAACTAAATGCTGCCTCACTCTGTGAACAGTTAATAAACCCGTCCAAGACAGAATCTGTGGCTGGACTTAAAGAGGGCTGTTCACATCTGGTCCCTGTACAACCTGGCAGAGCTTGAGCAGTTCAGCAAAGAAGAATGGAGTAAAATTCCGGAGTCCAGGGTCTTCATTCATAAAACATCGCGTAGGATTCATACTAAAAGTGTACGTGCACCCAAAAAAATAATCTGATTTTTAAAACCGTACGTACGCACACCTGCAACCACTTTTCCCTTTATAAATCACAGTCCACCTGGAACATTGCGCAGGTAGATTCATCTCACATCCCGCCCTCTACACACCCACACTTTACCATGAATAGTCAATGCAAAGTACCTCACAAATGTTCTCGCATATAAACAAGCCTGCTGATCGACGGCATTTTATGCTCAATCATGGCAGAGACGACAAGGAAAATCCATCCAAAACGGCTGGCATTAGTGTGTTGAGGGATGGCTGCAATATCCCAGACCTAAGGACAGAATTTAACTGTATTATATCAGACCCAAAAGTGGCTTTAGACAGAAAATGTAAAATCATATATTGTTAATCATATCAATCACATACCTGTCGGCTGACTCCCGCTGGAAGGAGCCGGTTGCCAGAAACCCCAGAGTGGTCAGCACCTATGTATGCACCGGGATGGCGCGGTTCCGGCGGGTGGTTCTGTCTAACACTGGTTCTAGTTCATCACACAGATCCAAGAGCACTGCTCTAGGGAACCTAAATCGGATTATTAGCCAGTCATCATCATGGGCCAGGAAATCTACCTGGTCCCTAAAGACTCTCTCCATCCTGATCCTACCATTTGCGTGATCTTCCAGCAGTGCCAGCGCATCCACTGTGCAGAATTACGCACGGGTGTCACAGCACCAATTATATGCTTACTCAACAATTAGACTGATTGTTACACACCCTGTCACAATTAACACTAATTAATCAGTGCTGTCCACCGCTCTATATCATCTGAAGATGAAACTATGATATATGAACATTGTGCATACAGTAGTAGGCCTAATGGCTCACTAAACGAACACATCTACAACACTGCAGACTTGGCTGTTTATGATTACGCGGGTCTTTAAGTCTGATATGTGATGACATTAAATGTATGAGATGAAACTGGCTTCAATTCACCTCCTCACCATCTGCGCCGCAAGTTTCCCCCATCTCCAAAATGTTCGTGCGCAAGGATCGAAGTTGACGTACCGGTGCGCACATCCTCACGTCGAGTTTCTTTTTACAAATCACAATCTTTGCGTGGAAAGTGCGCCACTTTCAAGCCCCGTTTTGTGCGTAAGCAAGCTTTATAAATGAGTCCCCAGATGTTTGGTCCTGACTGAGACCTATCCACACAGACTCAGAGCTGTGTCTGCAGACAAAGGGGACTCTACTAAATACTGACTAGAAGGAGGAATATTTATGCAGTCACTTATTTTACATTATAGATTTTTATTTAACCAACATTACTTTTCCTAGGTCAGTACTTTTACAGAAACTACTACAGCTCTGCTACAGTGTTCTATCAGTCTGTCCTCACTACTGTAGCTCTTTAATGGTGTTTGTGCTGCTGACGTAAATGGCGGGCTGAGTTGCCATGGTGAAGGGTGGCTGTATGTGAGCATGCCCAGTGGATGGATGAACTTCTCCTCCTCACACATAAAAGAGCATCTCCTCCGCTCAGAGCCAAGCAGCGGGAGGAAATGAGATTTGTTACAGAGGGTGAGAGACAGCAGGGAAGGAACAGCGACCTGTCCTCTCTCTGTCAGCATCTATTTCCTCTTCTCTCTCTCTTTTATAGCCTAGTCAGACGGCGAAATATCAGCCTGAAGATAGACCCTCCTCAGAGGTGGGGAGGATCAGGGAGGGTGGGGAAGCATCGCAGGTATTATTCATGTTAGTTGGGTTTTATCAGTGTAGGGAATGGTGACAGACTCTGACAGCGGTAAAAACACAAGAAGGGAGAGTGATGGTGGAAAACCAAAGGTTAAATGTCAGACATCACATCCTAAAGCTGGCTCAGTCAGAGCAGTCAGAACTGATATCCTTTAACCGAGCAAAGATGAGCCATGAAAAATCAGCACACTTTATCCCTCCATCATTATTAGAACACTGAAATACCAACAACCGTTCCCTCACCCGGACTGTCCTTTACTGGCAACTTTATTTCTGGGAAACCCTCGCTCCTCGATGGTTCCACTTCTGACCAAATGTTCCCATCTAGAACCTTCTAGCTGATAAATATGGAGGAGAAAGGCCCTCAACATCCCCAGCTTCACAAACATTCCATCATCTGCCTTTGAAGATAATGTCATCATTTAAAGTGTTTAAAACATTCCATCCTTGCCTAAAGAGGATGTCATTAATTAAAGGTGCAGTGTGTAATATTTAGCCTAGTAGCATTTAGTTGAACAAACTAAAGCAAAACATTCCTAAGACGGTTTGTCTAAATAATTGTTTAGTCATCCAAATAATAAAAAAAAGCTATTTTGAAAAAAAAAAAAAAAAGAAAAAAACTCAGAATAAACCTTTAATTCATAGGTAGGGAGGGTCCCCTCCATGGATGCCGCCATCTTGGATTTTTACATGTTTCCATGGTAACATAGAGGAAAAAAGGATAAATAAAGTTATTGTATTGTATTTACATTACAGATACACATTAAATTCAACTGGTTGCCACAGTTTCCAGCAGAGAAATGCAATCTAGAACCCACCTCTAGATGTTGATTTTCAGTTTTACACACTGCACATTTAAGGCCTATAACACATTCCATCCTTGCCTTTGACAATGGTATCATTCTTCAAAGTTTATAAAACATTCCATACTTGACTTAAGAGGATGTCTTTAATTAAAGATTTTAAAATATTCCATCCTTGCCTTTGAAAATAGTATCATCCTTTAAATTTTGTTAGATATTCCATCCTTGCCTTAAGAGGATGTCATTAATTGAATTATTTAAAACATTCCACCCTTGCCTTTGACAATGGTATTATTCTTTATAGTTGATAAAACATTCCATCCTTGCCTTAATATAATTATGTCATTTTTAAAACTGATAGCCTTCCATCCTTGCCTTTGATGATAAAATCAGCCATTAAAGTTTATAAAACATTTCATTATTGCCTTAAGATAATGGCATTAATTAAAGCCTTTTAAACATTCCATTCTTGTCAAAAGATGATGATGTCATTCATTAAAGCCTTTAAAATATTCCATTCTTGTCTTTGACAATAGTATCATCCTTTTAAGTTTGTAAATATTCCATCCTTGCCTTAAGAGGGTGTCATCAATTAAATCCTTTATAACATTACATCCTTGCTTTTAACGATAATATCATCCTTTAAAGTTTATAAAACCTTCCTTCATCGCCTTCCAAACTTCCAAGCTTGCCTTTGATGATGATGTCATTCCGTAATGCCTTTGAAACATCCTGTTCTTTCCTTTGACGATATCCTCCTTTACATTCTACCTTGGCCTTTGAAGATGATGTCTTTATTCAAAGTCTTTAAAACCTTCCATCTTTGCCTGTGAAGATAATGCCATCCTTTACAATTCTTAAAACATTCCATCCTTGCCTTTGCCAATAGAGTTTATAAAACATTTCAAACTTGTGGATGAATATAATGCTATCCTTTAAGGTTTATTAACTATCTAATCAACGGTTAATAATCCTTTTAAGTTCATCAAACATTCCATCCTTTCCATTTACCTGCAGGTCAGTGTAGCTCCGCCCTCTTTCACTGTGAAGCCATGCTGTTTGTTACCCTGCTACAATGTGGTGTTGTCTCGCTGAAATATTCAGGCCACGGTCGCTGATTGGTCATCTCACTCGTGAAAGTTTATCTGAATATTCCAAATATGGGTGTGACCTCTGCTGCCTTTCACACTTCAGTATTGGCTTCATTCCTGAACACTAGAGGTTCCAGCCTTGCCCACACTAATGTTGGGTTTAATGGGGAGACCAGTAGCTGCTATTAGAACATGTTTTACAGTGATGAAGAATTCTGTTTCTGGTGGATCAGGTTTTCTTGGCGTTTTAAAATCTGAATAAAATGAAAGAATATCTTAGTTTAAAAACCTCCTAAATTCAGTGTATGAAACGACAGAGCACTTAAAGAAACCTGCGATGATAATTACCTGTTTAAGAAGAAGAATTACTGATTTATGGCCAACATGAGGAGGAGTTAATCAAAGTTAAACTTTCCTCTTTGACTTCTCCATCTTCTCCTCCATGAACTCCCACTCAGCTTGTCTCTGCGGCCTTCTTCTCTTTCTCTCCCACGGCTGTTTTTAACGGACGTCCTGAATAAATGCATGTAAATGAAGCGTCTCAGCGCGCTAACTCAAAGAGCTGACGGCCTGAGTGAATTTTAAGTGGAGCTGAGGAGGAAGAGACTTTCTCACAGATCCTCCTCCGGGCTGTTCGACATGAAAAAACCTCTGGAAAAATCAAATATATGTAAGTGAATATTTGTTACAATCAAAGTACAGAGAGGGGAGAATGGAGCGATGGGATTATTCAGTAGAAACAGGAACAATCCTACAGGAGAGAGCGTGCACGGATCAATATATAATATAAAGAATTCAGTACAAACAGATAATACACACGCTCCGGTCCACATGGACAGAAATATTTACACCAGAGGTGGGCAGTGGACTCAACTTTTACCACTGACACTCAACAATAATAATAATAAAAATAATAATAATGATAATACATTTATTTTAAAAGTGCTTCCAGCCAAAGTGCTGTACAGGGAGAGCAGAAGAATAAAAATAAAAACACTTGACAATAAAGACATTAGAAAGTCAGCACAGAAACACACTGAAACAACGGAAAGAACATCAGTAAAACAAACAATTTCAGAATCTGTGGGTCTTCAGCTTTGCTTTAAATACTTCAGAGGATGTTTGGCTTATTTCTACAGGTAGACTGTCCACAACGGAAGGAAAAAGCACGCTCACCGGCCGTCTTTTACAGACCTCTGGGACACTCAGAAGCCTGTGTGGGTACATACGGGTTTACCAAATCCGCCAGGTACGATGGGGCGATGCCATTCACAGTTCTATAAGTTAGCAGGAGCACCTTAAAGTTTGCTCTAACAGGAAGCCAACGCAGAGAGGCCAGCTGGAGAAATGTGTTCACATTTACTCACTCTGATCATAAGAGCTGCAGCGTTCTGTACCATCTCCAGACCACGAAGACAGAAAAAAAAACTACTCTGGTGTTTTTGTTTTTTTTGTATTTTAAGATCTATTTTTGGGCTTTCCATGCCTTTAATAAACAGGGGGAGGGACAGAAACCTGGCACGCCAGATCCATCTGGAAAACCGTCGATAGCGTTTGGGAAACAGCAGTCTTTGAAAAAAAACTCTGAGGGGGATTGGATGAACGTTTTGTGTGTAACATCTTTACTGACCAATCAGAGCCACAAAACACGTGACGTAGCCGCGACTGAGGACTTAACTCCATAGAGAACTGCATAACGTGAACCATGGCAACTATAGACATGTCAGTACTCGACTTTTGTGGTTTTGAAAAGAAAACAACTCACTGCTGTTCTTCGTTCTTCTTTTAACCAAGAAATGTCGTCAAGTTCTGATAAGGCTGTTGCCGTAGCAGCATCCACGCTAATCTCTTCTGCCGTAATTGCACAGGCTTCTTGTTGCTGCTTGCTTACATCACGACTCTGCCGCGCCTGAAAGTACCGCCCCTTGTTGCTGATTGGTCTGGACACTTTCTGTGCTGGTTAAATAGTTTAAAAAGTTCCCTTTTGATCTAATGATTGTAGGTCCGGGTGCAGGTCCGTATCGAATTGGGTCTGGGTCCAGACTCGTACCACGTTCCGCCAGTTAGTGACCCCTGCTTTAAGGTGTCGGCTGTGGCAGAACAGTAAGGAGGAAATATCCTATTTTTATTGTGCTTTGTGCGGGATGGGGGGGCGGACAGCTCTCAGTGGTGTGCTGGCTCCCATCGTTTACACTAAAGAGCCGGATGGACCAGCCAATCAGAACCAGGTAGATGATGGACCAACAAATAGGAAACAGGTAGAGGATGAACCAATCAGATTAGCTCTGCCCGTTGTTGCTGTGCTGTTCTCCTTTGATCTCACTGAGAGAGTCCCAACATTCTATCACACACACATTTATTTATGTATTCACTAACTGATTGATCGATTGATTGTTGGAGTCAGTGTGCTTTAATGGAAACTGTCATGTAAATGTGCCAGATGGAAGCCAGAGGCTAATTTCCATCCAAAGTCCCTGACAGGTTGATGGTATACATATAAAAATGTACATCCAGCATGAACATCATCTCAGCCTATAACTCCACCCCAGCTCCTCCTTCAGACTTCATTCTGGATTTAAAAATTAGACACATCTTTCAGATATTCACGCTGGACTCACCTCTTCTCTATCTCTGACAGATGTTTAATAATTCCTGTTAAAGCTTGATGATGATTTTTGGCTCCCAGACTTTAACCGTGTGTGTGTGTGAGTGGGGGTGTGTGTGTGTGATAGAATGTTGGGACTCTCTTAGTGAGATCAAAGGAGAACAGCACAGCAACAACAGGCAGAGCTAACGTGATTGGTCTATCTTCTCCCTCTTTCTGATTGGCTGGTTCATAAAAGTTCTGTACGCCACAGAGAAAAATCAGAGTCAGGAGGCTGGAGAACGGACTGACCATCATCTGAAGATGTGAGATCAGTCAGACATTTAGAGCACAGACAGAGAAATCTCATTTTTTTCTTACATTTTTGGTTATTAACACAGCTATTCTCTATTATAAACGTTGATTTAATTGAACCAAAATGTTGATGTTTTCTAGAGAAATAGAGTTAAATGTCCCTGCCAGGCTTCTGTAAAGATGTGCTTCAAACATGTTTGTTGTGTCTTTCTTCAGTCGTATATTTTCTCTCATCAAGGTCTCGAGCTCAAACCGTTCCTATATATTGGTCCTGGTTTCTTATTGTCAGAGGAGGATATCCTCCGGTCCTGAGGATAGAACCACAGCTGTGAGCATCCTCTCCCTCCTTCTACGGTGGATTTCTGTATTTGTTTCATATATTTGGACCCTTCTCTCCTCCTCCTGGCTGAGCCGGCCTTCCCAGCTCTTCGCTCCCTAATCCTCCCTGTTCTCTGTTCTGGACGACATTAATGAGTGCGGCTGAATCCCTGAAGTCCAAGCCAGAGCCAAGGTTTTCAGCCAATCCCTGCTCCACATTGTGAGTGTTCTCTTTATAACACTGCCCTGAATCGCCGCCAGAGACAGCGAGGACAACAAACTGTCCTACGGCACGGTTCTACTGCTGAGAACACGGAGAACAGACACCTGACAACAGCAGCAGAGAGAGAGAGGGTTTATTTAAAGTCACACTGCTGTTTTATATCCACACCTCTGACAGGTCTACTGATGAACATATGAACATGTGATGCTGAGGTCAATCTGACCTCTGCATGTCGTTTAAATGACTGCTGGTCAGGGACGGCGCCGCTAACAGAGCAGACCAGACTTCCCATCACCAGCAGCACGTCTACTCTGACTCACAGAATACGTCAAAACTACTACAGCTGCTTCTAAAGCACCAGAATGCACCTCACACCTTGTTCAGCTACATCTGTCAAACATAAATCCCTGTGTGTATTAAAAATCTAAGGACAAGCCTGGACGGTTTTAAACATCTGGAAATGAGACGTTTATCTAGATTAGTCTGCTGAACGAGGCCTAAAATTAAAGTTCAGACTATTTTTGACTAAAGGGGAGAGGGTTTGTTGAGACCTGAGTTTCTGCAGGTGTCTGACGCAAAAGGACCTTTAATAGGAGGCAGAACAATCAGAGAACAATGCTTAAGGTCAGATTACAGTCAGATTAAAGTCAGATTACAGTCAGATTACAGTTAGGTTAAAGTCAGATTACAGTCAGGTTATAGTCAGGTTACAGTCAGATTAAAGTCAGATTACAGTCAGGTAACAGTCAGATTACAGTCAGGTTACAGTCAGGTTACAGTCAGATTAAAGTCAGATTACAGTCAGATTACAGTCAGGTTACAGTCAGATTAAAGTCAGATTACAGTCAGGTTAAAGTCAGATTACAGTCAGGTTACAGTCAGATTAAAGTCAGATTACAGTTAGGTTACAGTCAGGTTACAGTCAGATTACAGTCAGATTAAAGTCAGATTACAGTCAGGTTACAGTCAGATTAAAGTCAAATTACAGTCAGGTTAAAGTCAGATTACAGTTAGGTTACAGTCAGATTACAGTCAGGTTACAGTCAGGTTACAGTCAGATTAAAGTCAGATTACAGTCAGGTTACAGTCATATTAAAGTCAGATTACAGTCAGATTACAGTCAGGTTACAGTCAGATTAAATTCAGATTACAGTTAGGTTACAGTCAGGTTACAGTCAGATTACAGTCAGATTAAAGTCAGATTACAGTTAGGTTACAGTCAGATTACAGTCAGGTTACAGTCAGGTTACAGTCAGATTACAGTCAGATTACAGTCAGGTTACAGTCAGATTAAAGTCAAATTACAGTCAGGTTAAAGTCAAATTACAGTCAGGTTACAGTCAGATTAAAGTCAGATTACAGTCAGATTAAAGTCAAATTACAGTCAGGTTACAGTCAGATTAAAGTCTGATTACAGTCAGGTTACAGTCAGATTAAAGTCTGATTACAGTCAGGTTACAGTCAGATTAAAGTCAGGTTACAGTCAGATTAAAGTCTGATTACAGTCAGGTTAAAGTCAGATTACAGTCAGGTTACAGTCAAATTACAGTCAGGTTACAGTCAGATTAAAGTCAAATTACAGTCAGGTTAAAGTCAGATTACAGTCAGATTAAAGTCAAATTACAGTCAGGTTACAGTCAGATTAAAGTCTGATTACAGTCAGGTTACAGTCAGATTAAAGTCTGATTACAGTCAGGTTACAGTCAGATTAAAGTCAGGTTACAGTCAGATTAAAGTCTGATTACAGTCAGGTTAAAGTCAGATTACAGTCAGGTTACAGTCAAATTACAGTCAGGTTACAGTCAGATTAAAGTCAAATTACAGTCAGGTTACAGTCAGATTAAAGTCAGATTACAGTCAGGTTACAGTCAGATTAAAGTCAGGTTACAGTCAGATTAAAGTCTGATTACAGTCAGGTTACAGTCAGATTAAAGTCAGGTTACAGTCAGATTAAAGTCTGATTACAGTCAGGTTAAAGTCAGATTAAAGTCAGATTAAAGTCAAATTACAGTCAGGTTACAGTCAGATTAAAGTCAAATTACAGTCAGGTTAAAGTCAGATTAAAGTCAGATTAAAGTCAAATTACAGTCAGGTTACAGTCAGATTAAAGTCAGATTACAACATTCAAGACTCAAGCACAGTTCAACTGAAACTCTCCTCAGAGGCCCAGGCTGAACAAAATCAGGGTTAGGGTTTTAACCACCGTAGTGACAGTGAAGAACATCCATGGAGGTCTCCACTGGTCTTCATGGAAAATCCTGAGTCTGGCCAGCACTAGCGGCGCCAGGATTTTGATTGTGGATGGGCCTCCAGAAAACTGGATGGGGCAGTTAAAATAAGCCAAAAAAAGGGTTCCTCTTTATCTCTGTTTCAGCGCTTTTTTGCAGTACTGAGGACAGTGACTCAGTAGCCTACCTGTGTGACTCTTGTGTCGCTGTCCTCAGATCAGTGCTGAAGTGGACAAAGACATACACCATAACGCTATCATAAGTTTAATCTGCCTACTGCCAATATTATTTTCACTCCAGAAATTGTGCATACAGCAGCGTTTCCACTAGACTTTTTTTTGTCCCCGGTCAAAATGACCGGCATTCCTCAAGAATTCCGGCTATTTAGAACAACTACTGGACATTTGCCTTAACATTATTTTGCGGCATTAACAGCAGCAAAACCCATAAATCTGATATTCTGTGATACATCGTTACATACAAGTCTAAACGGGACTGAGGACACATTTTTATTTCAATACCTGACCCAAAACTGAGACAGCAGAAACCAAGCCAACAGTAAACCTGAATCATTATTACCCTGTTATTACAGACTGGTAGACATGTACACTTGATGAGACCCTTGAAATGGCTGCACAGAGACTTTCTCAAATTTTTCTTTGTGTAAGTGGTTTAAAGTATCAAAATGAAAACTGCGCGCTTTTCCTTACAAACGCAGTCGGTCACACAATATACGCCCACGTTAAACTCATAAACAACAACAGTTAGCTTCATATTAGCACCGTTAGCCTGTTAGCACATCTAAGCTGGCTGCTATCATAAGTAAGCAGTTTACAACAGCCAAATACCATCCTCCACCAGCAACAACGAAGCATCCAAACACATAACAAAAGTGCTGTCTTAACTGGACACCGCGTTAGAACTTTACATTTCAAATGAAAAATGAGTCTTACCGTCAGTTGCTAATATCAGTCCTCATGATGACAACTGAAACCTCTCCTATAGCTGGAAATCCAACCATCCTGGTTTATCTGGACTTGTCCCGGAAGACAAAAGCTCCACAGCGGATAGTCCAGTCCATGGCTTATCCAAGACTACTTCTGCCAATTAGCCGGCGTAGGCCTCTCTCTCTCTGCTGCTGCATCGGTGTTCATGACACTCAGCTATAGTTCCGTTCTTTCAGCCTCTTCATTACATGACATAGACAAATCCCTCCATACCTCTGATGATATTAAACCTTTGGTTAACCAGGAAAACCTCACTTAGATTAAAATTCTGGCTAAGGAGAAAGCTCTGGTCAAACTTTTCCTTTAGAGTCTCCAGCAGTACTGAGCATGTGCAGATATATCGATTTGCTTTGACTTCATCATGCATACATAATTAGCCATGTGCTTGCCGTCTGAGGAGATAAACAACTCCAGCACGCAAGACCTAGATGTAGTAAGATTAGGCAACTTTTAGTTTATATTAAAGCATTCTCGCAACATATCTTCTAGGTTACACAAAATATAATATGTAAGTGTTCAGTATTTACTTATCTGGTCATTTGCATGTTTTCTGCCAGACAGTTTGACCGGTTATATTTTTATCTGCCGTACTTTCTCCCTTTTTTCCTGCCAATGACCGGCAAATGCTGGCTAACGGACACTCAGCATACAGACAGCCACAAACTAAAGATAACATTAGCCTGTTACTTGCATTGCTGGTGTGAGGGGGTGGTTACGAGGACATGATGAGGAGAGGGCGGCTGAGCTGGACGGTAACCCCTCACTCGTATCTTTACTTAAAACGGTAGGAGTTTCCTCCTCCTGCACCTCGGAGCATTTCTCAGTGAATTTAAATAAAACAAGCTGCTTTGCTTTGCCATGTTGACGTTTCATATTAACTAATAGCTAAAGTTAACGTCTGTGTCAGTCACGTTGAGCTTGCTGCTTGAAAAGCTTACGCATCATTGTCATTCATTTCACTGGATCACTTGCTGGTGACGATGCTGCCTGTGGGCAGGCTTAAGAGTCCACACGTGGGGTACAATCCTCTGATTGGCTGAGAAGCTTTCACTCAAAGCTTTCCTCAGGCTGTTTATTGGATGAACAGCCAGAATGAAAACTAATCCTGTGTCCGAAATCACTATGGGCCCGAGCCTAAAATGGGTGGGCCCAGGCCCACCCGGGCCCAATAGTGGCGCCGTGGGTGCTGGCCAGTCTGAGACCAAGACATTTAAAACGTTGTCTTTAGACCGGTCTGGAGTACTTGCTGAAGATGGCGTATTTGAGATGACCTGATGGTCAGTGCTGATGTTCTGACTATACAACACAAATCTGGCCCCATCTTGGCCGACAACCTTGCCACACTACAAGAGTGATCCTGACCGCTGACCGTATGCAGATGTCACCACTGTCTCCGTGACTGAGTGCGAGTTAACAGATTGACGGGGGGGCAGGTCAATCACTCTACAACAGAAGCGCTCTGTGTGATTGTAGAAGTCGTTTGCTCGTAAAAAAGGGAACTAAGAAACAACTATGGATTGGATTATGGATAATAAGTATGGATGTGTCAAGAGAAGGATAGATAGGACTTAAGGCATGCATGTGATAACATACTAACCTTGCAAAGCAGATGGATACACCCGTTTCCTTGTTTTTCACTGGCGAATCCATCTTGCAAAGCTCCCATCTGAACGTTTGGGCCCGGTTAGACAGTGACAGGACCAATCAGCAACGAGGAGCAGTACTTTCAGGCGCAGCAGAGTCGTGACGTAAACAAGCAGCAGCAAGAGCTGGTGCAGTTATGGAGGAAGAGATTAGCGTGGATGCTGCTAAAGCGCCAGTTTTATCAGAACTTGACAACATTTCTTCATTAAAAGAAGAACAAAGAACAGCAGTGAGTTGTTTTCTTTTCAAAAACAACAAAAGTTGAGTACTGACATGTCTATAGTCACCTTGTTTCACATTATCCGTCAGCTGTGCACGTGTTTTGTTGATCTGATTGGCCCATAGAAATGTGACAGAACGTTCACCCAATCACACTCTGAGTTTTTTTTTCAAAGCCTCTGCCTTTTCTCAAACGTTTCCTATTGAAGCTTTTCCAGATGGATGTGTGAAACAAATCCATCTGGCGAGTCAGGTTAATAACATACAGTGTTTAACAAATGTATTAGACCACCTGTCATATCTGTCCCAGAGACCATCCAGCATCATGAAGTGCTTCAATGCGTACTCTTTCATTTTCAGTCAGCTCTCCACATTTTACCATTTTGAACAGGAATGAGGAATTTCAAACTGAATTCACCCAAATTTGAGCTGGCTCACTGGGCTTCTCTGAGAAGTCAGAAATGAATCAAGCATAACATTCAACCACTAAAATTTATTTTTCTGTTCAGGAATGCAAGTAAATAACTATAATTTGACATATTAATCAGAAATATTAATGTGCTTTACTATTTATTTCAGTTTTTTGTAAATCATTAAATCTGAAAATTCATGGATAACAATAATATTTCTATTTTAGCATTAAAGAGCTTCTACATATTGGTGTATTAACCATTGCAGAAACATAAAAAAATGATTTTGGTAATTACCAATACTGTTAATTTAGGGCAGCTGTGGCAGAAACCTTACTTTGGTTAGGGTTAGGGTGGTCTAATACATTTGTTAAGCACTGTAAATAAAATAAAATAAAATTTACACATTAGGGGATAAAAGTGGTTAATTTTGTAAATGATGATGCAAAGATAAGGAGCAAATGTTCTCCTGTTATTAGATGTCAGGATTCATGTCGTTGATGTCAGGTCAGGGTGTCAAACTAGACGACGATGTAAGAAAATTTCTGACATGCTAGTCTTGGTAAATTGTGGTCATGGGGCAAAAACAAAAACAAACAAACAAAAAAAAAAACAACGTATATTTTAGGTGCTTTGCCTTAAACACTGCATGGCAGCACCTGCATCCAATTGGACCTGAAGCACTTTGTGGCATTTACTGATGTTGTTTCTTCTCGTCTAGATCTTTGCTTGTGTTGTTCTTGCTCTCAAATGTACGTCGCTTTGGATAAAAGCGTCTGCTAAATGACAATGTAACATTGTCTTGGACACATCGTTTATTACGTCACACTACAAGACAGTTTATAGTTCCCGATGCTCTGAATCAGGTCGGAGGTCTGATGGTGAGCTGTGACGTTGCATTCAGGCTAAAATCTGGCTGAATTCGTGTAGTCTGAGCCAGCCTTTACACAAAGCATCATGGGAGTGTTTTCTACTTTAAATCTTTTTTTTATGCATAAATATGAGTAATTGTAACCTGAAATGCCAGATGGATATGTTTACATCCATCTGGTAAACCACTCATACACAGTGTTTGGGAAAGGGCAGAGCCTTTGAAAAAAAACTCAGAGGGTGATTGGATGAACGTTCTGTATAGACCTGCATAACGTGAACCAAGATGACTGTAGACATGTCAGTACTCGACTTTTGTCGTTTTTGAATAGAAAACAACTCTCTTCTGTTCTTCGTTCTTCTTTTAACCAAGAAATGTCGTCAAGTTCTGATCAAACTGGTGCTTTAGCAGCATCTATGCTCCCTTCCTCCATAACTGCACCAGCTCTTGCTGCTGCTTGTTTACGTCACGACTCTGCTGCGCCTGAAAGTACTGCCCCTCGTTGCTGATTGGTCCTGTCACTGTCTAACCAGACCCAAACGGTTCAGATGGGAGCTTTGCAAGATGGATTCGCCAGTGAGAAACACAGCAACGGGCGTATCCATCTGCTTTGCAAGGTTAGAGAAATTATCCATGAGAATGAATCGCAGGCTGTCTGACTAAACACTCGTCTTGATTCAGCCATAGAAGAACTATCAAACAACAAACACATTTCAGGGTAAAACTCAAGTTTATTCAAATCTAAACTGAGCAGAGCTGGACTTCAGTGAAGACCTAAAGACCATAAACCAGTCCTGATATGTTGGTACATTCCTTCACTAACGTTCCCCCAGTCTCAGCTCCAGTTGGAGAACATCCCAGCCTGGTAAAGAGACTGATAATGATCTGGTCTCACAGACCTGTTTGAAGTGGATTTAGTAAGACCAGTCTCCTGGGTTTATGGTCTTAAATTTTCCTGGACCACAGAACTGCTCATCATCATCTCTGACATGGAGGATCAGAGAGAGAATAGAACCCAGCGCTCGGGCAGAAAGACGCCTGTTGATCTCACTCAGCCTTCACGTGGATTGGAGACGAGACTTCCTGTTGGCAGAGGCAGAGACAGCAGAACACCGCCTCTCCATCAGGATCCTCGCTGGTCCAGTTCACTTCTTCATCTGAACGGTGGAGCAGAGCAGGGCTCCGTCACTGTGAGATTATCTGTGACTTCATTCTGATGGTGCTGACCCTCATGAAGGAGGGATGTTTGAATAAACCACAGACGGGTCAGTGTCATCCTCGGAGATGTAGGTAGTGTCAGTACCAGATGACTGATCCTGTTCTGCATTAAGACAGAATCATCCACGTCTTCATCAGGGTCCATCACAGAATTTCATATTTGGTGATTACAGTTTTGTTCATCAAACAGACACTTCCTCCTCTAACGGTTTATGGTTGGTGTATTTTCCTCCCAACATGTTGGACCTCATGTCTCTGTCAGCAGGATGAGAAAATCCCAGACCCTGACACCAGAGCCCTCATTCCCATGGCCTCTGTTGGAGACTTGGTCCCTGAACGTCCTCTGAGACAGAGATCAGATATCCTGGAGGTACAGCACTAAAATCAGCCTGATTCTCCGTAAACTTTACAGCTCTGGTTTTATTCTAACGGTGGGTTTTATTCTAAGAGTGGGAATAATCGGAGCGACACTAAGCTGAAATGTCAGTGATCACATTACACTCCTTATCTCTCACTCCTCCTCTACCTCCTTTATCATTCCCTCCATCTTTATCTCCTTTATTTGGCTCTCTCCATCCTCTGCTTTATTCATCTCCTCCATCCTTCCATATCCAATCCTCCCTTTGTCTCTATCCCCCCTCCCTCTCTATCTCTAAACCCACGCCATCTCCCTCCCTCCCTCAGTGTTTCTACAGAGAGCTTAGAGCTGGAACTGATCAATAAACCATCAGTGGGGTATAGAGAGCCAATGACAGCAGCTCTGGAGGAAGGATCATTCCTCCATCAGGTTTCAGCCTCTGTGGAGGATTTTCAGTCTTTGTGAGACTTCAGCTCGTCTAAAGGTTTAACGGAGATATCACTGGAACCTTCTGGAGTGTTTCATCAGAAAGAAGGAATTCTGGCTGTTAATGTGGGTATGATGGCTTTATCATTTAAGTTTTAAAAACAGGACGAAACTGTGTCTAACACAGGTCTAGCACAGGTCTAGCACAGGTCTAAAACAGGTCTAACACAGGTCTAACACAGGTCTAGCACAGGTCTAACACAGGTCTAACACAGGTCTAACACAGGTCTAGCACAGGTCTAGCACAGGTCTAAAACAGGTCTAACACAGGTCTAACACAGGTCTAACACAGGTCTAACACAGGTCTAGCACAGGTCTAACACAGGTCTAACACAGGTCTAGCACAGGTCTAACACAGGTCTAAGGCAGGTTTAACCGGTTTAAACAGGTCTAAAACAGGTCTAAAGGAGATAGCCTCATAGAGCTAAAGAAGGTCTAACACAGGTCTAACACAGGTCTAACACAGGTCTAACACAGGTCTAACACAGGTCTAACACAGATCTAACACAGATTTAACACAGGTCTAACCCAGGTCTAACACAGGTCTAACACAGGTCTAACACAGGTCTAACACAGATTTAACACAGGTCTAACCCAGGTCTAACACAGATCTAACACAGATCTAAAATAGGTCTCAAACAGGTTTATAACAGGTCTAACACAGGTAGTGTAACACAGGTCTAACCCAGGTCTAACACAGGTCTAACACAGGTGGTCTAGCACAGGTCTAACACAGGTCTAACACAGCCCTAACACAGATCAAACACAAGTATAACACAGGTCTTACACAGGTCTTAAGCAGGTCTAAAGCAGATCTAACACAGGCCTAACATAGGTCTAAAACATGTCTAAAAAGGCCTTACACAGGCCTAACACAGGTCTAACACAGGTCTAAAACAGGTTTAAAACAGGTCTAACACAGGTCTAACATAGGTCTAACACAAGTCTAACACAGGTCTAACACAGCCCTAACACAGGTCTAACACAGGTCTAACAGAAGTCTCACCCAGGTCTAAAACAGGTCTAAGACAGGTTTAACCGGCTTAAACAGGTCTAAAAGAGATAGCCTCACAGAGCTAAAGAAGGTCGAACACAGGTCCACCACAGGTCTAACACAGGTCCAACACAGGCCTAACACAGGTCTAACACGAGCTTAACACAGATCTAACACAGGTCTAACAGGTCTCAAACAGGTCTAGCACAGGCCTAACAGGTCTAAAACAGGTCTAAAACAGGTCTAACACAGGTTGCCTAACACCGATGTAACACAGGCCTAACACAGGTCTAACACAGGTCTAACACAGGTCTAACAGGTCTAAAACAGGTCTAACACAGGTCTAACACAGGTCTAACAGGTCTAACACAGGTCTAACACAGGTCTAACACAGGTCTAACACAGGTCTAACACAGATCTAACACAGATTTAACACAGGTCTAACCCAGGTCTAACACAGGTCTAACACAGGTCTAACACAGATCTAAAATAGGTCTCAAACAGGTTTATAACAGGTCTAACACAGGTAGTGTAACACAGGTCTAACCCAGGTCTAACACAGGTCTAACACAGGTGGTCTAGCACAGGTCTAACACAGGTCTAACACAGCCCTAACACAGATCAAACACAAGTATAACACAGGTCTTACACAGGTCTTAAGCAGGTCTAAAGCAGATCTAACACAGGCCTAACATAGGTCTAAAACATGTCTAAAAAGGCCTTACACAGGCCTAACACAGGTCTAAAACAGGTTTAAAACAGGTCTAACACAGGTCTAAC
This sequence comes from Cheilinus undulatus, assembly GCF_018320785.1. NCBI lineage: Eukaryota > Metazoa > Chordata > Actinopteri > Labriformes > Labridae > Cheilinus > Cheilinus undulatus. The sequence continues at coordinate 2,408,088 of NC_054867.1, read as the reverse complement.
ACAGCCCTAACACAGGTCTAACACAGGTCTAACACAGCCCTAACACAGGTCTAACACAGGTCTAAAACAGGTTTAAAACAGGTCTAACACAGGTCTAACATAGGTCTAACACAAGTCTAACACAGGTCTAACACAGCCCTAACACAGGTCTAACACAGGTCTAACAGAAGTCTCACCCAGGTCTAAAACAGGTCTAAGACAGGTTTAACCGGCTTAAACAGGTCTAAAAGAGATAGCCTCACAGAGCTAAAGAAGGTCGAACACAGGTCCACCACAGGTCTAACACAGGTCCAACACAGGCCTAACACAGGTCTAACACGAGCTTAACACAGATCTAACACAGGTCTAACAGGTCTCAAACAGGTCTAGCACAGGCCTAACAGGTCTAAAACAGGTCTAAAACAGGTCTAACACAGGTTGCCTAACACCGATGTAACACAGGCCTAACACAGGTCTAACACAGGTCTAACACAGGTCTAACAGGTCTAAAACAGGTCTAACACAGGTCTAACACAGGTCTAACAGGTCTAAAACAGGTCTAACACACATCTAACAATGTCATTTTTCTGTCTTCATTCATTGTTCAGTGCTTCATACTGTAATAAATACTGCACCGTGGACTTTTCACCAACATAATGACTGTACCATGAGATTTTGATACGGTTACATCCCTAGTTAGAGCACAACAGGATGTAACAGGATGTATTGGAATGTAAAAAGATATAACAGGCTGACAGGTTCCAACAGAACTTAATGGGATATAGCTGCTTGTAAGAAGATGAAATCAGATGTAACTGCATGTATGGTGGAATTATAGAAGGTAAAAGGCTGCAAGAGTGTTAGAGGATGTAACCACATTTAGTAGGATGTAACAGCATGTAACCAGAATTAATGGGATAAATGGTGTTGTAACAGGGTAACAGGTGGCAACAGAATTTAATGGGGTGTATTGAAGATGTAACAGGGATGTTGCAAGGTGTAAGGGATGTAACAGGGAAGTGACACAGAATGTAATGTGACATAACAGAATGTGTAACAGATTGCAACTTGATGCAATAGGATATGATTGGATGTAGTGAGATGTGAAGGGATGTAACAAGATATTTTAGGATATAACCATATGAGTCAGATGTAAGCGGATGAGACAGGATGTAACCAGATGTAACAGGAAGTAACTAGATGTAACGGGATGTAACCAGATGTGACAGGGTAAGTCAAGGATAAGAGGATGCAACAGAACGTAATAGATAGAAAAGATTTAGGACATTTATTTTCATCAAAAATAATTTAAAAACTGGTTTATATGCAGATCTTATAATAAAGCTTTGACTCTATAGATTTTATCAAACAGAAGCAAGTTTAGTGTAAACGTGTGTAAACGGTGGTGTAAATGGTTGATCAGCTCTAGTCCACACACTCCCTCCAGTCTAAAGTAAAAACCTCACAGAGCTGTTCCTTTTCATTTTTCCATGTCAAATCTCAAAGTCAGCATCAGCAACCTGTCTGAGCTCTGAGCCTGTTAGCTGGTTCATCAGGAGTTAAAGGAGGACCTGTGGTTACTAAAGAGGCTCTGTGTTACTGTGAACGGTCTAAAGTGAATTAGCTGTAAGCTCCTGTAAACATGCTCTATCTGCTGCTGCAGCCTCAGTCTGACAGTGAGCTTTAACAGACCTCGCCCACTTACATCAGCACGCCGTTCCCCTACAGACCAGAGAGCTGACAGCCTCAGGAAGAAAGATGTGAATGGTGTTAGCTGTGGCAACATCAGCTGATTGATGCTGGGGCTCTGATTGGTTAAAAACAATAACCCTTAGTCATAAACCTCCACCCTGTCTTCAGGTTTCTGTACTTTGTTGGTTTCTTTTGAAAATACAATCAGAAAAATGTCAGAACTAAAATCATTTTAAAGTAAAGCCAGTCACTAATGGTGCAGAAAAACAGCAGGCCAGTTAGACAGGGGTCTAGGGTCCTGGTTCAGACCATGTTTAATCAAGTAAACATTATTTTAATGCATCTTAGCCTGTTAACTACTGTCCACAAATCCACTATGGTAATTTCTGTAGTGCACATTTAGTTCACTGAAGTTCAGATCTTGAATATCAGTGTGAATACCAATGAGTGATGGGGAGGAGGGTTTCTGGGAGACGTCAGAATTTCATCTCTGCTTTATGCAGATGATTTAAAGAGGGAGCAGGTCTTTATTTAAAATAAGAAATCCAAAAAAAAAAAAAAAAATCAGCTGTTTCCCTATTACTGTTTAAAAATAGGAAAGTAAAACATGGAAGAAATCACAAACCGATTTTTTTCTCTTAGAAAAAATTACAAAAATAAAAGTTTTTTTTTTTTTATTGTTGTGTGTTTGAATGGTGGTGATGTAACATAATTTTCTGCAGAAGGTCACACATAAAGGAAAAAATGTTACATCAGTGTTCTGTTTTGATCCGTCTTTTTTGATTAGAAGGTAAAAACAATAAAATAATTTTAAAAATATATGTGATTAATGTTGAAAATTTAAGAAGAAAAAAAGAAAAAGCTCTTTTATTGTTTTCAGTTTTTTTTTTTAATTCTACTTTAAGCTGACCTGTCTGAGCCACGGGTTTCTTGTTTGGGATTTTTAATTTTAAATATTACTTTGACCCTCTTCATTCTTCTCCTTTATTATTATTATTATTATTATTATTATTATTATTATTGTTATTATTGCTATTGTCATTAGAATTATATTATAATTATATTATAATTATAATTATAATTATTATTATTATTAGTAGTAGTAGTAGTAATTTATTGTCATTAGAATTATATTATAATTATTTTTATTGTTTTTTTTTACATTATAATAATCATTATGATATTATTATTATTATTATTATTATTATTATTATTATTATTATTAATCTATTGTCATTATAATTATTTTATAATTATTTTTATTGTTACTTTAAATTTTTTTTACCTTATAATCATCATTATTATGATATTATTATTATTATTATTATCATCATCATTATTATTATTAATGATACAATTATTATTATTACAATTATCATTATTATTATTATTATAGTTCCACTTTGGTTTAAATAATGCTTAGTAAGCATTTAGTCATCATTTTCCTACACGTGAAATGATTGATAATAAATCCACCATTAATCTATAATCTTATAGCTCTGTTTCCAGCCATGGTGGATTTATGCCATCCCGTATTTCTGTCTTCCCTCATGGTTTCCACAGATCATAATCCTGGTTCTCCATTCCCCCATGTCTCCCTCAGGACGTGCTCTCTGTGATGATGAATTTAAATCACCGTGGCGATGCTCAGCCTGTTTTCTGTCCCGATGAACAGCACAGATGTTCACCTCCTGCCCTGCTTGTCCTGCTGAGCCCCATAATCACGGCTCATTTTTAGTGGTGAGACGTTTTCAGGAGGCGTTTGTGAATGTGAATAAAGGGATCAGGTCACCAGAGGAGGTCTGAGCAGATCCACGTCCAAACATCACCTGATATCCTCATGAAAAAAACATCTGAACCAGGATTTGTGGTTCTGTTTGAGAGGTTTAACACCGTGCTCTGCTAACATGGATGGTTTATTGTTGGTGTAAGGAGTCACACTAACAGTCTGAGACCATGACTTATTGATTTTATTCTCAGACTGATCTTCAGTCTTTCCATCCAATCCTGTCTGTGCTCTAAACTGCCTCCTTGTTCTGAAACTTTCTGTCTGTGCTCTAAATGTCTGACTGAGCTCAGCTCTTTAGTTGATATTTCAGTCCATTCTCCTCTCATTCAGGCTGATTCTGATCGTCAAACTAACTCAGATTTCTCTGACATAAGAAACTTTGATGATCCAGCCAATAGGAAACAGATAGAGGTAGGACCAACCAATAGGAAACAGGCAGAGATAGGACCAACCAATAGGAAACAGGCAGAGATAGGACCAACCAATAGGAAACAGGCAGAGATAGGACCAACCAATAGGAAACAGATAGAGGTAGGACCAACCAATAGGAAACAGATAGAGGTAGGACCAACCAATAGGAAACAGGCAGAGATAGGACCAACCAATAGGAAACAGGAAGATGATGAACCAACCAATTGGAAACAGGTAGATGATGAACCAACCAATTGGAAACAGGTAGATGATGAACCAACCAATTGGAAACAGGTAGATGATGAACCAACCAATTGGAAACAGGAAGATGATGGACCAACCAATTAAAGAGTCTCTGGTCTGTCTGGTCCATGTTAAAGAGTCCCTGGTCTGTCTGGTCCATGTTAAAGAGTCTCTGGTCTGTCTGGTCCATGTTAAAGAGTCCCTGGTCTGTCTGGTCCATGTTAAAGAGTCTCTGGTCTGTCTGGTCCATGTTAAAGAGTCTCTGGTCTGTCTGGTCCATGTTAAAGAGTCTCTGGTCTGTCTGGTCCATGTTAAAGAGTCTCTGGTCTGTCTGGTCCATGTTAAAGAGTCTCTGGTCTGTCTGGTCCATGTTAAAGAGTCTCTGGTCTGTCTGGTCCATGTTAAAGAGTCCCTGGTCTGTCTGGTCCATGTTAAAGAGTCTCTGGTCTGTCTGGTCCATGTTAAAGAGTCTCTGGTCTGTCTGGTCCATGTTAAAGAGTCTCTGGTCTGTCTGGTCCATGTTAAAGAGTCTCTGGTCTGTCTGGTCCATGTTAAAGAGTCTCTGGTCTGTCTGGTCCATGTTAAAGAGTCTCTGGTCTGTCTGGTCCATGTTAAAGAGTCTCTGGTCTGTCTGGTCCATGTTAAAGAGTCTCTGGTCTGTCTGGTCCATGTTAAAGAGTCCCTGGTCTGTCTGGTCCATGTTAAAGAGTCCCTGGTCTGTCTGGTCCATGTTAAAGAGTCTCTGGTCTGTCTGGTCCATGTTAAAGAGTCCCTGGTCTGGCTGGTCCATGTTAAAGAGTCCCTGGTCTGTCTGGTCCATGTTAAAGAGTCTCTGGTCTGTCTGGTCCATGTTAAAGAGTCTCTGGTCTGTCTGGTCCATGTTAAAGAGTCTCTGGTCTGTCTGGTCCATGTTAAAGAGTCTCTGGTCTGTCTGGTCCATGTTAAAGAGTCTCTGGTCTGTCTGGCCCGTGTTAAAGGGTCTAGGCGTTCTCATGTAGACTTTCAGACTCCTCAGAGCCGTGGGCTGCAGGTCTGATGGATGCGACTGTTTTATTTCAGTATTTATTCTCTGGGCTCCAGCAGCCTCTCTGTTGTATTTTTTGGCACAAAGACAGTTAAATATTCTCTGACATCTCATTTGTCAGCTTAAAATGGCTCAATTATCTCTGTAGAAACATCCAAACAGAGACCAGTGTTAACATGGAGGCTCTGTCTGAAGTCCTCAATAAAATCCTGTAAAAATGGACTAATAAATCCAGAAAGGTTGAGTCTGACAGGAGTCAATGAGATCAGGAAAATCAGAGACAATCAGAGGATGAAGAAATCGGGGCTGAGAGTGAGGTTTAACAGGCCGAGTGTACTGAATAATAACAGTTTTATCCTCTCTGAGGGCGTAAGGACTCCTCCATAAACCTGGAGAGATGAGGAGGTCTGAGGAGGTCTGGATGAGAGAGTCTGCTTTAACAGGAGGAAAAATAATAAATGAACAGGTCTGACGAAGGAGGACTGATGGTGTTAGCACATCAACATTAATGCAAAAATAGATCAGAAGAGATTGTTTGTTCTGTTCTGATTCACTCTGTCATGTGACTATAAGATGTGATCAGGCTGGTTTCTTCTATGACTCTTATCTCTACAGGAAGGACAGGTTGTTCATCATCTCTTCTCTTCTTTTGTGGCATTAAAACAGAGATGATGTTATAGAAAACCAGGAAGAGAAGACATCTTTGGTGTCCATGGGCTCTCCATTTGGCCAATCCTTCCCTGAACATGTCTTGGTGACTTTATGAGTTAGGTCTGAAGGCCACAGAAGTCCTGGTTGTTTAACACTTGAAGCTCCGCCCCTTACATCGATATATAATAGATCTTCATTAGAGTCCAGCAGTAGACTCCTCATTAAAACTAAAGTTAATCAGAGGTCAGAGCTGGTCTTTCTTTGTCTTTACAGCTCAGAGATCATCATCTATAATAAAATGTTGTGTGATCGCTGTAATTGTTGAAGAATCTGTGCAATCTTTTCAAAGCTCCGTGTGTCTGCAGCGTGTCGGCGTGTTGCATCATGTAAACCTGATCACAGTGATAGAAGTATGGAGGCGTGATGAAAGGGAGCAGGAAACAACATGAGAGTTCAATCAGACTGAGACATGACGATGGCGGGCTGGCTCCGCTGTCAGTCACTGCTGATCTGGAACGCCTGCTGTAGTTAACCTTTCAGCTTCACGGGGTTATCAGTGACTGGAGGTTTGACTCTAACCACCATTCAGCTCCAATGAACTAAGTAGATACGGGTTAATAAGGAAGATACACCTAAACTATCCACTGAACACGAATGTTCAAAAGATATGACCTACAAATGCAGAGGATAGAATGTTTTTAAACTTAAAAATCACGCCATCAATCCATTCATTCAATCACAGTGTCACCATTAAAACAAATCCTGCTCTTGTTTCTTTCAACTTGTAGACACTTACTGTCTGTGGATCAGTTTTTCTTTGTGTGAGCAGTCCTGAACAGATCAGTCCTGAACAGATCGGTCCTTAAAAGATCGGTCCTGAACAGATCAGTCCTAAACCAGATCAGTCCTGAACAGATCGGTCCTTAAAAGATCAGTCCTGAACAGATCAGTCCTGAACAGATCGGTCCTTAAAAGATCGGTCCTGAACAGATCAGTCCTGAACAGATCGGTCCTTAAAAGATCGGTCCTGAACAGATCAGTCCTGAACAGATCGGTCCTGAAAAGATCGGTCCTGAACAGATCGGTCCTGAACAGATCAGTCCTGAACAGATCGGTCCTTAAAAGATCGGTCCTGAACAGATCAGTCCTGAACAGATCGGTCCTGAACAGATCAGTCCTGAACAGATCGGTCCTTAAAAGATCGGTCCTGAACAGATCGGTCCTGAACAGATCGGTCCTGAACAGATCAGTCCTTAAAAGATCGGTCCTGAACAGATCAGTCCTGAACAGATCAGTCCTAAACCAGATCAGTCCTGAACAGATCGGTCCTTAAAAGATCGGTCCTGAACAGATCAGTCCTGAACAGATCAGTCCTGAACAGATCGGTCCTTAAAAGATCGGTCCTGAACAGATCAGTCCTAAACCAGATCAGTCCTGAACAGATCGGTCCTTAAAAGATCGGTCCTGAACAGATCAGTCCTGAACAGATCGGTCCTGAACAGATCAGTCCTTAAAAGATCGGTCCTGAACAGATCAGTCCTGAACAGATCAGTCCTGAACAGATCAGTCCTGAACAGATCGGTCCTGAACAGATTGGTCCTTAAAAGATCGGTCCTGAACAGATCAGTCCTGAACAGATCAGTCCTGAACAGATCAGTCCTGAACAGATCGGTCCTTAAAAGATTGGTCCTGAACAGATCTGATTGAAACCATCTAACAGACTAACACGCCTCCTCTCACTTGAGGAAAACCAGCAAGGGACAGTGATCCAGCCAATGAGGAGGCTAGCACTCGCAGCCAATCATGGCTCAGGTCAGAGGGAGCGTTCCTATTGGCTGCTGTAGTAGGTGCGCTTCCGCCTCTCAGCTCAGTAAGAAGTTGATGAAATGGCGGAGTTACGGCAGTGTTCAGTCCTATGTAGAATTTGTTCATGCTGAGATGAGTGTTTCTTCTAATCCGGCCGTGGAATAGTGGAGGAAAATCACTCCACAACAGCTTTGCCACCATCAGTATTCGATTCAGCGAACATGCACATCTGGGAGGAGGTATGTGAGAAGAGGGGCGCAGCTATGGAGCTCAAACATGGAGAAGAGCAGCCCTGTGTTTTTTCTCCTGAGAATCTAAACCATTAACATACACGAACACAGTCAGTAGTCACATCAGTCCACAAGCATAGACCCACACTGGTCCACATCCAGGCTGATGCAGAGAAACAGAGAGCTGAGTCTGGAGAAGATTAACAGAACAATGAGGAATGAACACATCAGGAGATTCTTCACTAACACTTCAGTGGGTTCAGATGATAAAATGTGGATTTTCATCACTGAGGACTTTAGATGACCACAAATGAGTTTAACTCATTGAGTGCCAGCCCTTTTATAAGATGGAAAGTGGCTTGTGCCAGTGTTTTTGGCCATTTTGAGTCATCTTTCAAGACACACAGAATATTTTGTACTATGACTCTGAAAACACCAAATAGCTCAAATGAAAGAAGAAACTCTCTATTTCATCATGGAAAAAAATGTTTGTTTGCACCTTGTTCTGTTCTTGATTCATCTGAAGTTGAATAGAGGCTAGTTTCACCAAAAAGACCACTTTTTTCTAAAAAGCTGAGAAAAATGCATTTTTGTGAAAGAGAGTCTGTCAAGCAGAACAATGATTTGAATGTTATCATTTTGTCTCCAATGACCTAAAAGACATCTGAAAAATGTATTAAAAATGTTATTTTATTGTAAAATAAATAACAATGCTTCCAGTCACTGTCATTCACACTCTGGACAGCCTCCACGGGACCCCCCTATACACCCGCGGCCTCTCCTGCTTGTGTGTCCCCTGGCACTACCTGTAAATTATAGGAGTAATATAATAGCTACATAAGATGTTTTAAATACATAGTATATAATCTATAATATAGAATTTTTTTTGTTCTTACCTCTTTTTCTGCCAACAGACGGTGTTGTAGAGCTGCATGGGGCTTGCTCCTCTGAAATCACAGGATCATGAGTGATGGTTTCATTCCATAAATCCGGCTGAATAATCAGTGGGTTTCTAACGTTAACTTACCTCCATCGCTCGGTTCAGTGTCGGTTTCAGTGAGTAAGCGATTTCTCAGGCAAAAGTTTAAAATTTCTACCAGCGTCTCATTTAGAAATTTTAGCTTAGATTACCTCCGTAACGATCGCTCTGCTCGTTGACCCCAGGGTCTCCACCTCTGATCTCTGAGGCTTTGATCTTTTGATCTTTTGTGTTCCGATTACGTATCCCAGAAGCCCCAAAATTACTCACAGGGAGCGTGAGAGCACCCCCTTGTGCCAGCTGCCATAAAAACCTTTTGATGTATATATATACGTCAATGGCACCCAATGAGTTAAGTGAACACCTTCATCTGGACAGGTTAATATCTGATGTCAGCCTGAATGAGAAGTTTTAGTGCTGTCACCAACAATTTATACATACAGGTCTGAGCTAAATTATATGTTTATTAGTCAGACAGGACTGATAAACTGATAAACCTGTGGACCCCTGATAGACCCAGAGAATGAACCCTGATGAACCCAGAGACAGGGCCCTCCAAAGTAGTGTTACGGATGATACCAGTGCATGTGTGTTGGATCAGTAGCACTGGTTCTAGCATGTTCCTTCATTTTGGAGATGAAAGTGTGTAAAACTAATATCTGGTTCTGGTGTTTAAATTATAAATTCATGCACATTAAACCCATCTCCTTACACTTTCAACTTTTTTTTTTTTTTTTGCCATGTTAACCCTCCTGATTTACTCCTTTATCATGTCAGTTTTGACACTTTTACACACATACATTTTTTGCTGTGTGTGCCCATTTTGCCAAATTTCTCCCATTTTTTGCAACTTTTGACTTTCAACACTCTTTTCACACATTTTTGCAACTATCGATTGATTGATTGATTCTTTCTTCCATCATCCATCCATCCATCCTTCCATCCTTCATCCATCCATCATCCATCCATCCATCCATCCTTCCATCCTTCATTCATCCATCATCCATCCATCCATTCATCCATCTATCATCCATCCATCCATCCATCCTTCATCCATCCATCCATCCATCCATCATCCATCATCCATCCATCCATCATCCATCCATCCATCCATCATCCATCCATCCATCCATCCATCCATCCATGCATCCATCCATCCATCCATCCATCCATCCATCCATCCTTCATCCATCCATCATCCATCCATCCATCCATCCATCATCCATCCATCCATCCATCCATCATCCACCCATCCATATATCCATGTAGTCAATGTAAACACAGTTGTGAGCTTGTCATAGTCCCGTCTTCCTCATAAGACAAAGACACTGATGAATATTTTTGCCATATTTTTCTTGATGAAATCAACTCTGACTCATGAAAGCTTAAAAATAAAGGATAATAATGATGAGAAAATACTCTTGTAAAATTAGAAGTATCGATTCATCTTTTTTACTTATATAAAAGTAGAAAAGTCCAGGCTCTGGTATCTACTGAAAGTACAAAAGTAGAAATGAATTTTTACCATCATGGATACACAATCACACTTTTGATTATTCTAAAAATTATAAAAAAGTTTATTTTCAACAGCTTTGGTACTCTCCATACCAGATTATTCCTCATTTATAATTTTCCTGGTTGTTTGTCTTACCAGAGGTGGTTTCAGTTTTAGGGGTCTCAGGCATTCAGCTTTTATAAAAAAAAAAGATCTATTTTACACTAAAACTGACATGCATGGGAGGAGAACTTATGTTGCATTGGTTCTCTGTCTCCTAGTCTCCTAGTTTCTAGTTTAGCTGCAGGATGGTTCAGACAGCGGGGTCGTTTTAATTCTGTTTCTCTCCAGCACAGTTCAGGAACAGAGACGTCGCAGTAAAAGCTCAAACTTTTAAATGGTTCTTTTCTCCAAACTCAGTCGATAATTAGTAAACCGTCTCGTCAGAGCTCCGACGGCTCTGCTCCCTCTGTTTGATTGTTTTCTTGGTTGTGTTCCTGCACGCCTTCATCCTTCATGGTTTCTTCCTCATGTTTCTGTCTCTGTGCTCATTAACAACCTTTTTAATTCACAGAGAGGGAGAGTGAGGGGGAGGGAGAGAGAGGGAGGATGAGGAGAAAATGTTTGTTCTTCTGGAGAGCTCCCTGTTTCCTTTCTCCCTGTAACTTAATGGAGCTTAACGTAATTAAATTTAACATTCGACAGTTTAATCCAGCACTGTTCCCACTCCTCGCTCTATTCTTCCTTTCTCTATTCTACTCTTTCCTTCCTCTCTCCATCAGTCTGTCTATGATGGTCGTCTTACCTGGACCGTTCACTAGAGACCCTGGGAAAGAGGAGAAGAGGGGAGCTCAGGGACAACTGAGCCATCACTCAGTGTTAATGTTATTCTAGGAGGATTTTAATGTTTTAGTTATTAATTTATGTTGTCCTATGCATTTTTATAACCTGGATGTTTGTTGGATCTCAGTGTTGTTAGGTGTCTCATTAAAGTCCAGAAAATCTTCCATCCTTGCCGTCTAAGATGACATCAAAGCCTGTCAAGTGTTCCATCTTTGCCTTTAATGAAGACATCAACATTTATAAAATGTCCATGTTTGCCTTTTCACGTCACAAAAGTTGATTTAACCGTTGATCTTTTTGTTCTGAGATGATGTCATCGAGGGGAGTAAATCATTCCATTCTCTGCCTTCTATTATTTTGTCAAAAGGTTTTATGAAACATGCAACCCTTGCCTTTTAAGAGGACTTCATCAAAATGATTAAAACCTTCCATCCTTGCCTATATGCACCCACCGACCACTTTATAAGGTACACCAGGTTGTTTGCATAGTTTTAATTAGGTTCCTCAGAGATTTTGGTCCATATTTACATAAAAGTGTAGCCATCAGAAGTTGGTACACTGTGGTCATAAAGGGATGGACATAATCAGCAACAATACTCAGGTAGACTGTGGGGTCCAAACCAGGCTCACTTGATACTACAGGGCCCGAAATCTCCCCAAAAACATCACACCACTATGGATCCATGCTTTCATGTTGTTTATGCCAAATTCTGACCCTACCACACCTACCTCATCAGACCAGGCAATGTTTTACCAATCTTCTATTGTCCAGTTTAGGTGGGCCGTGTGAGTTGTAGCCTCGGGTTCCTGTTCATAGCTGACAGTAGTGGTACGCGGTGTAGTCGTCTGCTGCTGTAGCCCATCTGCTTCAAGGTTCCACGTGTTGTGTGTTCAAAGATGGGATTCTGCAGATGTAGGTTCTAACCAGTGGTTGTTTGAGTTTTCTGTCATCTGGAACCAGTCTGCCTATTCACCTCTGACCTCTGACCTCAACATGGCATTTACATCCACACAACTGCCGCTCACTGCATATTCTCTCTTTTTCAGACCATTTCAAGGATGGTTGACATTCTCTGGAAAACCTAGAGATGGTTGACCATCCTCTGTAAACTCTAGAGATGGTTGACCATCCTCTGTAAACTCTAGAGATGGTTGACCGTCCTCTGTAAACTCTAGAGATGGTTGACCGTTCTCTGTTAACTCTAGAGATGGTTGACCATTCTCTGTTAACTCTAGAGATGGTTGACCGTTCTCTGTTAACTCTAGAGATGGTTGACCGTTCTCTGTTAACTCTAGAGATGGTTGACCTTTCTCTGTTAACTCTAGAGATGGTTGACCGTTCTCTGTTAACTCTAGAGATGGTTGACCGTTCTCTGTTAACTCTAGAGATGGTTGACCTTTCTCTGTTAACTCTAGAGATGGTTGACCGTTCTCTGTTAACTCTAGAGATGGTTGACCGTTCTCTGTTAACTCTAGAGATGGTTGACCGTTCTCTGTTAACTCTAGAGATGGTTGACCGTTCTCTGTTAACTCTAGAGATGGTTGACCGTTCTCTGTAAACTCTAGAGATGGTTGACCGTTCTCTGTAAACTCTAGAGATGGTTGACCGTCCTCTGTAAACTCTAGAGATGGTCGACCGTTCTCTGTAAACTCTAAAGATGTTTAACCTTTTTCTGTTTACTCTAGAGATGGTTGACCATTCACTTTTAACTCTAGAGATGGTTGAACATTCACTGTTTACTCTAGAGATGGTTCACTGTCCTTTTTAAACTCTAGAGATGGTTTACCTTTTTCTATTTATTCTAGAGATGGTTGACCGTCCTCTGTAAACTCTAGAGATGGTTGATCATTCTCTGTAAACTCTAGAGATGGTTGACCTTTCTCTGTAAACTCTAAAGATGGCTGACCATTCTCTGTAAACTCTAGGGATGGTTGGCTATTCTCTGTAAACTCTAGAGATGGTTGATCATTCTCTGTCAACTCTAGTGATGGTTGACCGTTCTCTGTAAACTCTAGAGATGGTTGACCGTTCTCTGTAAACTCTAGTGATGGTTGGCCATTCTCTGTAAACTCTAGAGATGGTTGACCATTCTCTGTAAACTCTAGTGATGGTTGGCCATTCTCTGTAAACTCTAGTGATGGTTGACCATTCTCTGTAAACTCTAGTGATGGTTGACCATTCTCTGTAAACTCTAGAGATGGTTGGCCATTCTCTGTAAACTCTAGTGATGGTTGGCCATTCTCTGTAAACTCTAGAGATGGTTGACCATTCTCTGTAAACTCTAGAGATGGTTGGCCCTTCTCTGTAAACTCTAGAGATGGTTGGCCATTCTCTGTAAACTCTAGAGATGGTTGACCATTCTCTGTAAACTCTAGAGATGGTTGACCATTCTCTGTAAACTCTAGAGATGGTTGGCCATTCTCTGTAAACTCTAGTGATGGTTGACCATTCTCTGTAAACTCTAGAGATGGTTGACCATTCTCTGTAAACTCTAGAGATGGTTGGCCATTCTCTGTAAACTCTAGAGATGGTTGGCCATTCTCTGTAAACTCTAGAGATGGTTGACCATTCTCTGTAAACTCTAGAGATGGTTGGCCATTCTCTGTAAACTCTAGTGATGGTTGACCATTCTCTGTAAACTCTAGAGATGGTTGACTGTCGTCTGTAGGGAACAGGGACTTTCAGTCTCAAAACAGTCTAATAAAACTGAAGATTCTGTTAATGATTTTTGGTTTAGTGACTCTAAAGCAGCCTCAGTGCTTATGTGGTTTTATCTCATCTGTGTTTTTGTAAATACTGCTTATCTAAAGTCTACTATCAGAGTTTAAATTAAAGTTTCCCTCTCAGCAGCTCCTGTGATAACACTTTTAACCTGACAGTAAAGATCTGACCGATGGTTAACTGACCGCACAGCAAGATGTTGTAAAAATGCCGTCTCTTTCTAACCTCATCTTCTGAGCCTGATTGGTCTTTTCTTTAATGCTCTGCTCTTTAACACCGGCTATTTCACTTCCCATCAACGTTTCTCCTCCTCAGCTCTTCTACTGGGGGATGATGGGAAAATCTCTGAGAGGTAATAGACCAAAATGTGGAGGAGACCTCAGCGTTACATCACAGGGAGAAGAACAGTGGAAACGAGAGGAGAGAGGTGTTTTAACCATAAGAGCCAACTAAAGAGACTTAAAGTTAGAACGCTGTTCACTAAAGCAGCATCACATGGAAACGACCTCTAAATACTAACCATGCAGACGTGTTAATGAGCACATGAAGAAGAGAATTCAGAGGGTTAATGATCATTATTAGACTGAGAAAAACTGTTTCAGGCTTCTCTCTGATTCAGTGATCAATCACTAGTATTGATCAGGATCTGATGAAATGTTCATTAAACATTCTTCTTCTCTTCTCTTCTCTTCTTCCTCGCTTCTTCTTCTCTTCTCTTCTCTTCTCTTCTCTTCTCTCACTCTGCTCTCATCTCTCCTTGTTTTTCCTCTCAGAAACCTCCTCTCCCTCCCCCTCATCTTCTTCATCCTTCTCTAGCCCCCCCATAATGATAATGTAATGTTCTGTGTTCAGCTCATCATCCTGTCCTCTCTGGTCCTCCTTCACTTTCTCTTTAATTGCATTAGCATATCAGGCCCTGTCTTTGAGAGAAGGGGGCTCATGATCCACAAATTTAGACTGATTTTAGAAGAGGGGGGTTCTGTCTCAGAGGGTCTTAGACCTCCTCCTCCTCTCTCTCTCTCTCTCTCTCTCGCTCTCTCTCTCTCTCTCTTATGGAGCTGTGGACAGGGTGGGATATTGTTTGGGTGTTTCTAATACCGGTGCTTAATCAATATTTAGATTGGTGCTAGTTCCCAAACCTGCTTTGACCCAGACGAGTCAGCGTTGGTGTTTGGTGCCGTCTGCCTTCACATGTCCTCACTAGTTAGATGCGTGGTGTTCATCCCATTTTTTCCTAAAGGAAGCAGGTTCTGTTTGAAGCTTTTAGATTTGGTAAAGGGGAAAAGGGGACAGTTCTCTGAGCAGAGAAGGCAGTTACAAATGCAGCTGAAAGGGGGTCAGGGTCCCTCTCCTGTGGAGCCACGCGGTTTGGGGGTTTACACTCCACGCCTTAAAACTATCATGCATAAATACCTATAAATGAAAGATCGTTTCATGAGGGCAGCAGAGTGTAATCTTTGGGACTCTCTCCAAAGGATGAGGAGGAGATCTCTGATCAACAAGCGTGGATGAGGTAGGGTGAACGTTGCTGGTGGTGCTGAAGTCTCTCCAGGGGTGTTGGAACTGGACTTCTCTCCAGGAGGACTCTCTAATACCTGTGATGTCGAGGGAGCTGGGATTGTCTTCGCTGGTGAGGTGAGGTGCCCCGGTACTGGAGAGGCTGCTGTGTGTGTGTGGGTGTGTGTGTGTGTGTGGGGGGGTACTCCTACTACTGGTCCATTCCTGCTGATGAAGGCCACACTGAGGGGGTGGTTCTGGTGAGCCGACTGGCCCCTTGAGTTCAGAGAAAAGATCATGCAAGACCTGTCCATGTTGGACCAGTTCATGCAAGACCAGTCCATGTCAGACCAGTCCACGTTAGACCAGTTCATGTAAGACCAGTTCTTCAGAGACCAGTCCATGTAAGACCAGTTCATGTAAGACCAGTTTATGTTGGACCTGTCCATGTTGGACCGGTCCATGCAAGACCAGTCCATGGAAGACCAGTTCATGGAAGACCAGTCTGTGTAAGACCAGTTCATGGAAGACCAGTCTATGTTGGACCAGTCGGCAGTTGGCAGATGTGATCCTGTTCCAGCAGCAGAGTTAACCCCCCTTCAGCTCTGTAATGACTCACAGAGACCAGAGTACCCTCTGGAGGTGAATCTTCAGACATCACAGAGAAAAGATCCACCTGAACCAGAGAGAAGAACAAAGTCTGAGAACACTGAGTCTCTAATGATGTGAGATCAGACTGTAGAGGTTTAGACAGACAGGGGAGTCTGACGCCCTTTTTACCTCTGAGTTCTGACACTAAAGTCCCAGTTCAGGTTTCATCTTTCCTGTGTGGATGTGGAGAGATGGAGGCCATAAACACTCACAGACAGAAACAGAAAACATTATAAAAATAAGTCTGAACTGGAGAAGAACATTATTTTTTTATATTCTAACTTCTGTCTCTTCCCCTCAGCTTTCTCAAAGTCGACAAAAACCTAAAGTAACAAAGTTGAAGGACATGAACTCTCACAGAAACATGAAGATCTGACTGTAGACGAAAAATACCTGAGAATGGACTATGAAGGCAAGACTCATCAGACATCTGTGGTTTGTCCTGTATTTAGTGTCTGAATATTTACATTTATCATATCAATAGTAACTTTCACACTGAGCCATTCAGTTTAATATCGCAGTCAGAATCCCGTCAGCCTAATAAGATTTTGTCGAACCTTTACACCTTTATCTCGTATCTCTGAATCAGAGACAGTGTCAGTCACTGAGGAGTCAAACTGGCTTAATCCTAACAGTCTTTAGTCAGAGCACACAGCAGATCCAGATTAATAAAGATGTTAATATCCCTCCATAATAAAACTCATTTCCTGTCCTCCTTGTCTCCTCAGAACCAGAGCGGGCCCCGGGGACGAACAAACAAACAACGAACCAACAAAGTCTCTCATTATCAAGATTTCCTGCTGCTGCTGTTTGCCATGAAACACAGAGAATATTCTAGAGTCAGTGTTTTAATCATGTAAAGGTCTCTGAGAAATCCTGCTGGAGGGATGGACCACAGCTGTTTACACCTGACTCTCTTCATTTACATATATGGTATTTAAATGAGAGGTACTGATAAACATCATTAATATACAGGATCTGATGTAGGCAGTGTGGAAGAGGTAATACAGCCATGTTTATATTTTACCGATAAAAGGTCAGAGTAAAGCTTCTGAAACTATTGAATTCAATGTTTTTAATTCCACTGCTGATCTAATTCATGTCTCAGGACTGGCTCCCCTTAGAGTCTGAGTCAACAAATATTCAAGAAGTTCTGATCTCACAGCAGGATGGACAAGTAGAGAACAGTTCTCTAAAAGTGGAGGATCTAGTGGTGAGAAGAACCAATCCACCAAAGTCTGGAAATGAAACCAGCTGTTCAATCAGTCCTGTTAAACCAGTTCATAGGAGACCAGTCCATGTGGGACCAGTCCATGTAAGACCAGTCCATGGAGGACCAGTCCATACTGGACCAGTCCATGTTGGACCAGTCCATGGAAGATCAGTCTGTGTTGGACCAGTTCATGGAAGACCAGTCAATGTTTGACCGGTCCATGTGGGACCAGTCCATGTAAGATCAGTCCATGTCAGACCAGTCCATACTGGATCAGTCCATGTTGGTCAAGTTCATGTAAGACCAGTCAATGTTTGACCAATCCATATAGAACCAGTCCATGTAAGACCAGTCTATGTTTGACCAATCCATATAGAACCAGTCCATGTAAGACCAGTCTATGTTTGACTGGTCCATGTAAGACCAGTCCATATAAGACTGGTCCATGTTGGACCAGTCCATTTTGGACCGATCTGTGTTGAACCAGTCCATGTTGGATTCGTCCATATAAGACTAGTCCGTGGCAGACCGGTCTGTGTGGCACCAGTCAATATAAGACCAGTCCATGTTGGACTAGTCTATGTTGGACCAGTCCATGTTGGACCAGTTCATTTTGGACCAGTCTATGTTG
This sequence comes from Cheilinus undulatus, assembly GCF_018320785.1. Lineage (NCBI taxonomy): Eukaryota > Metazoa > Chordata > Actinopteri > Labriformes > Labridae > Cheilinus > Cheilinus undulatus. The sequence continues at coordinate 2,390,232 of NC_054867.1, read as the reverse complement.
GACTTGTCCAATTTGGATCAATCCATGTTGGACTGGTTTGTGTTTGACCAGTCTATCTTGGACCCATCCATATAAGACCAGTCCATGGCGGACCAGGCCATGTTTGACCGGTCCATGTTAGACCAGTCCAGCCCTCTGAACTGAGCTGTTACAACAGTTGGAGTGTGGCCTCATGCTAAGACCTGCAGCAGTCTCTGATTGGTCAGCTTCAAACGTGTCTGAGATTGGCCTGGATGCTGAATTACAGAATATCATCTAGGGATGGTCCATGTTTGGCATGTTTGGGCTGATCCATTTGTGTGTGTGTGTGTGTTGGGGTCTGGAGAGACTGTTGGACTTCAACAGGTTTGATGGTTAACATCATTCCCCCCCAAAACACAATTCCAGCCTTGGGATGTGTTTTCTTATCTCTATCCGTGTTCTTTGTCCCATAAACGCTGTACTCTGAGGGATTCAGTCGTTTGTCCTTGAACCAAACTTCTGTTTACTAGCTTTTTATTGGAGGACATAATCCTGGAGACAGGAGGATCAGTATAGACCTAGAGCCTACAGAGAGACATGACTCACTCTACACCACATAGATCTGTAGATCTGTTTTCACAGAGCTGCACACTCAGAGATAAACGGTGGTGGAACCTTGTCTCTTTAATCTGGAACTCTGAAGGAATGCTGAACAGCAGACAAGCCTCAACATCACCGCCACATAGTCAGGATGGTTGGGGAGGGGGGAGAGAGAGGGGAGAGGAGGGTCAGGAAAACAGAACATGAAACAACAGAGATGAAAACAGGGAGAGAGGAAGAGGAGGGTCAGGAAAACCAGAGAGAACATGAAACACTGGAGACAACCAGAGGGAAAGAGGGGAGGAGATGAAGAAAGGAGGAATGAAAGTGTGTAAAGAGGAAGGAAAAGAGGAGACAGCTGGGTGGGAGGAGAAGGAGAGGAATGAAAGAGAAGAGGAGCGTGACGATAAGACGAAGAAGGGGAGCAAGGAGGTAAGAGTTGAGGAGAGGAAAGGAGGGACGGACAGATGGTGTGATGAGAGAGGGAGGGAGAGAACAAACAGATAAGAGGAGAGGGAACGTCAATGATGGAGAGAACAGAGGGAAAAGAGCGATAAAGGAGAGAAAAAGTTAGAGGAAAATGAGACGGGGAGGAGGAGGGAGGTGAAAGGTAAAGGAAAAGATGGAATAAAAGGAAAATGAAGAATGAGGAAGACATGGAACAAAACTGAGAAAAGTGAGAACGACAGGACAGGAAAATGACTAAAAAGAAGCCAAAAAGAAAACAAAAGGAATAAAAGAAGCCAAAAGAAAACAAAAGGAATAAAAGATGGAAAAGAAGAATATAAACTATGAAGAAGGAACACAGGAGCAAATTAATGAAAAAGGACAGAGAAGATGGTAGAGAAGAGGGATGAAAGAGATAGATGAAATAGAAGACAACATGGTAGGTGCTGCCATCTTCTGGTGACTGCTACAGCTGCAGTTTCCTCATCATCAGTTGCCTGCTAGCTGTGACAGCAGCTCAGATAGTCCTGGATCATATAAAGATAAACTGTTATCAGTTTAATCTATCAGACACTAATAAACGCTCATATTTAGACAAACTGTGATCAGTTTAATCTATCAGACATTAATAAACGCTCATATTAAGATAAACTGTGATCAGTTTAATCAATCAGACATTAATAAATGCTCATATTTAAGTAAACTGTGATCAGTTTAATCTATCAGACATTAATAAACGCTCATATTTAGACAAACTGTGATCAGTTTAATCTATCAGACATTAATAAACGCTCATATTTAGACAAACTGTGATTAGTTTTATTTATCAGACATTATTAAACGCTCATATTTAGACAAACTATGATCAGTTTAATCTATCAGACATTAATAAACGCTCATATTTAGACAAACTGTGATCAGTTTAATCTATCAGACATTAATAAACGCTCAAATTTAGATAAACTGTGATCAGTTTAATCTATCAGACATTAATAAACACTCATATTTAGATAAACTGTTATCAGTTTAATCTATCAGACATTAATAAACACTCATATTTAGATAAACTGTTATCAGTTTAATCTATCAGACATTAATAAACGCTCATATTTAGACAAACTGTGATCAGTTTAATCAATCAGACATTAATAAACGCTCATATTTAGACAAACTGTGATCAGTTTAATCTATCAGACATTAATAAACGCTCATATTAAGATCAACTGTGATCAGTTTAATCCACCAGACATTAATAAACGCTCATATTTAGACAAACTGTGATCAGTTAAATCAATCAGACATTATTAAACACTCATGTTTAGATAAACTGTGATCAGTTAAACCTATCAGACATTAATAAACGCTCATATTTAGACAAACTGTGATCAGTTTAACCTATCAGACATTAATAAACGCTAGTATTTAGATAAACTGTGATCAGTTAAATCAATCAGACATTAATAAACGCTCATATTTAGACAAACTGTGATGAGTTTTATTTATCAGACATTATTAAACGCTCATATTTAGACAAACTATGATCAGTTTAATCTATCAGACATTAATAAACGCTCAAATTTAGATAAACTGTGATCAGTTTAATCTATCAGACATTAATAAACGCTCATATTTAGACAAACTGTGATCAGTTTAATCAATCAGACATTAATAAACGCTCAAATTTAGATCAACTGTGATCAGTTTAATCCATCAGACATTAATAAACGCTCATATTAAGATCAACTTTGATCAGTTTAATCCGCCAGACATTAATAAACGCTCATATTTAGACAAACTGTGATCAGTTAAACCTATCAGACATTAATAAACGCTCATATTTAGACAAACTGTGATTAGTTTTATTTATCAGACATTATTAAACGCTCATATTTAGACAAACTATGATCAGTTTAATCTATCAGACATTAATAAACGCTCATATTTAGACAAACTGTGATCAGTTTAATCTATCAGACATTAATAAACGCTCAAATTTAGATAAACTGTGATCAGTTTAATCTATCAGACATTAATAAACACTCATATTTAGATAAACTGTTATCAGTTTAATCTATCAGACATTAATAAACGCTCATATTTAGACAAACTGTGATCAGTTTAATCTATCAGACATTAATAAACGCTCATATTTAGACAAACTGTGATCAGTTTAATCTATCAGACATTAATAAACGCTCATATTTAGACACACTGTGATCAGTTTAATCAATCAGACATTAATAAACGCTCAAATTTAGATCAACTGTGATCAGTTTAATCCACCAGACATTAATAAACGCTCAAATTTAGATAAACTGTGATCAGTTTAATCTATCAGACATTATTAAACGCTCATATTTAGACAAACTGTTATCAGTTAAATCAATCAGACATTAATAAATGCTCATATTTAGACAAACTGTGATCAGTTTAATCCATCAGACATTAATAAACGCTAGTATTTAGATAAATAGTGATCAGTTCAATCAATCAGACATTAATAAACGCTCATATTTATTTTTTAAAAGATACTTCTTGTTTTCTGATGTTGCTGGAACGAGGTTGATACCATTTCAGTATGTTGATGTTGACGCCCTGGCAGATATATGATCATAAACCAGGATTCTGGTATTTTTCATGTCTTGAGGGATATGAAGAACCAGGTTTATCTGTAAGCATGTAAACACAGACTCCTGAATACGGTCAAAACCAGGATGAGACTGATGACTGGGATACTAAAGTCCATGTAAACACACCCAATCACAGGTTTGGAGTTTGTGGTCAAATTATTTAAATCATGGGTGGGCAACTGTTGGCCCAGGGGCCACATGCAGCACCTGCTGATCCAGTCCTGGTGTTAACAGTGTGCTGACAATAAAAATCACAGCGTACCATAAACTCTTACATGTGAGTCTGAGATGAAATTAAATGTTCCTATTTACAGGACTAAAAGTATGGTCACCCTACCCTCTATATCTACAGCCATGAGTATAAATATGAGCTCTGCTGAGAAAAGGAGAGAAAAGAGAAAGAAAATTAGAGAAAAAACAAACTAAAGAGGGTTTAGGGCATGATTTAAGGTAACCGTTTCCCTCCAGTGCTTTTGTGAAAGCTTCCATATAGAGGTGGGAGCAGTATTAATGTTTAATGTGTTTTAGCTCTGAGTCCCACATCCTCATAAATATCTGAGGTGTTCTGGAGAGAAGCCATTAAACGTTAATAAAAATTAGTTATGGTCTGATTTTAGGTAGAAAGACAGAAGTCACAGCAGTGACATGAACAGCAGAGATGATTTATATCTGTTCTTAGTCTTTAGATGTAAAGGTTTTCTACTTTTAGTCACACTTCAGTCGTTGTTAACCTCTGAAGTTGACTAAAGTTTAAACATTTTTGGAAATTTTTGGTCAATAAAAAGCCCTTTACTTTCAGCTACAATATCTATTTTCTAACTAACCCCATTTTTAAACTCACACTGAAGCTGACATGGATTTGTTCCATAGGAAAGAGTCAGAAACTAGGATGAGAGAGCGGAATGACACACAGGAAAGGAGAAAGGGCTGTTTATTATCTCCACCAGGTCAGATTAAAGATGTCTGCACGTGCTGCTTATTTAGTTATTGGTTCATATGTGAAACGTGTTAATGTTGATAGGACCCAGTGTTGACTCAGGGATAAATAAAGGACCCTATCAACCAGGAAAACAGGGAGAAAAAGTTAGAAGAGAACAAGATGTTGAACAGGGAGTCAAAGGAGATGGACAAAGAAAAAGAGAAGAAGAACATGAGATGAAGAGGAGGAAAAATACGACAAAGAAAGACGTGTCAGAGAGAGGCAAAATGCTTTCTAAGAGGAAGAAGAAAGGGGACGAACACAAAAGGGAACAGTTGACACGACAGCAGAGGAAGAAAAGAGACAAAAGGAGCGAGGAGAGGATTTTCTACGTAGCTGTTGTCAAACAGCAGACGCCTCCTGCTGAGCTCAGACACGGAGATGTTCGTCTGATCTGTCAGCGCAATAAACAGACACACAAACACAGACCGTTACAAACAAGATACACAACAGAGATACAACAGAGAAACAGGATACACAACTGCTAAATGACATTGTAAAAACAGCTACAAAGTTGCACAACAGCTACACAACAGCTACACAACAGCTACAAAGTTACACAACGGCTACACAACAACTACACAACAGCTACAAAGTTACACAACGGCTACACAACAGCTACACAACAGCTACAAAACAGCTACACAACAGCTACAAAACAGCTACAAAGTTACACAACGGCTACACAACAGCTACACAAAAGCTACACAACAGCTACACAACAGCTACAAAGTTACACAATGGCTACACAACAGCTACACAAAAGCTACACAACAACTACACAACAGCTACACAACAGCTACAAAGTTACACAATGGCTACACAACAGCTACACAACAGCTACAAAGTTACACAACGGCTACACAACAGCTACAAAGTTACACAACGGCTACACAACAGCTACACAACAGCTACAAAACAGCTACACAACAGCTACACAACAGCTACAAAGTTACACAACGGCTACACAACAGCTACACAACAGCTACAAAACAGCTACACAACAGCTACAAAACAGCTACAAAGTTACACAACAGCTACACAACAGCTACACAACAGCTACACAAAAGCTACACAACAGCTACACAACAGCTACAAAGTTACACAATGGCTACACAACAGCTACACAACAGCTACAAAGTTACACAACGGCTACACAACAGCTACACAACAGCTACAAAACAGCTACACAACAGCTACAAAACAGCTACAAAGTTACACAACAGCTACACAACAGCTACACAACAGCTACACAAAAGCTACACAACAGCTACACAACAGCTACAAAGTTACACAATGGCTACACAACAGCTACACAACAGCTACAAAGTTACACAACGGCTACACAACAGCTACACAACAGCTACAAAGTTACACAACGGCTACACAACAGCTACCCAACAGCTACAAAGTTACACAACGGCTACACAACAACTACACAACAGCTACACAACAGCTACACAACAGCTACAAAACAGCTACAAAGTTACACAACGGCTACACAACAGCTACACAACAGCTACAAAGTTACACAACGGCTACACAACAGCTACACAACAGCTACACAACAGCTACACAAAAGCTACACAACAGCTACACAACAGCTACACAACAGCTACAAAGTTACACAATGGCTACACAACAGCTACACAACAGCTACAAAGTTACACAACGGCTACACAACAGCTACACAACAGCTACAAAGTTACACAACGGCTACACAACAACTACACAACAGCTACACAACAGCTACACAACAGCTACAAAACAGCTACAAAGTTACCCAACAGCTACACAACGGCTACACAACAGCTACAAAACGGCTACACAACGGCTACACAACAGCTACACAACAGCTACAAAGTTACACAACGGCTACACAACAGCTACACAACAGCTACCCAACAGCTACACAACAGCTACACAACAGCTACAAAGTTACACAACAGCTACACAACAGCTACACAACAGCTACAAAGTAACACAACAGCTACACAACAGCTACACAACAGCTACAAAGTTACCCAACAGCTACACAACGGCTACACAACAGCTACACAACAGCTACAAAGTTACCCAACAGCTACACAACGGCTACACAACGGCTACACAACAGCTACACAAAAGCTACACAACAGCTACACAACAGCTACCCAACAGCTACACAACAGCTATACAAAAGCTACACAACAGCTACACAACAGCTACAAAACAGCTACACAACAGCTACAAAGTTACACAACGGCTACACAACAGCTACACAAAAGCTACACAAGAGCTACACAACAGCTACAAAGTTACAGAATGGCTACACAACAGCTACACAAAAGCTACACAACAGCTACACAACAGCTACACAATGGCTACACAACGGCTACACAACAGCTACACAACAGCTACAAAGTTACAGAATGGCTACACAACAGCTACACAAAAGCTACACAACAGCTACACAACAGCTACACAATGGCTACACAACAGCTACACAACAGCTACACAACAGCTACAAAGTTACACAACGGCTACACAACAGCTACACAACAGCTACACAATGGCTACACAACAGCTACACAACAGCTAAACGACAGCTACCCAACAACTACACAACGGCTACACAACAGCTACACGACAGCTACAAAGTTACACAATGGCTACACAACAGCTACACAACAGCTACACAACGGCTACACAACAGCTACACAACAGCTACACAACAGCTACAAAGTTACACAATGGCTACACAACAGCTACACAACAGCTACACAACAGCTACATCACATTGCCAATACTGGCAGAAAAAATCAGAAAAATAACTTGAAATCAGGTTTTGATTTTCCTGATTGATCTGCAAGAACAAAACAGCATTTCCGCACAATAACAGCCCACTAGTTACTGAACTGTTTTGCTTTTTTTCTAAAAAGTTCCACCTTAGAAGATGTTTTGATAAAATTACCATTACACAAATCCACAAGAGCATTGGAGCCTTTTCCTGCTACTGGGAAGAACTTTTAGGAATGTTTGGGCCAAAATCTGAGGCTAAAGTAAGGAGTAGAGGAGTAGATGTGAAGAGTAAGCCGCCAGAGACACCATCAGACAGGAAGGAAGACTGAAACAACCCCGGTCATGCTCTGGATGTCCTTGCATATTACCAGGGAGCAGAATGATCTGTTGACAAGATAACACAGTCCACACCTTTAAGGTGGAGAAAGGGGTGAATGTGGAGAGGGAGCACAGCCGAGGGCAGTGGTTTTTAGCCCAAGGCACCCTTAAGATTAAGCCAAAACCTCCAGAAACACCCGATCCATATCCACATAAACCCTAACTGAATGTGTTGTTCTGATTTTTGTCTCGAGTCAAACTTTAAAGGATGACATCATCTTCAATGGAAAGAACGGAATGTTTTATGAACATAAAAGAATGACGTCTTTTTCAGAGGCATGAACGGAGCGGGGTTGTCTTATGTCTGTGACACCATGAAAGCATTTCTTTAAATTCCAGAGTCAATGAACCTCAGCTGGAACTCTGGGCTGTAGTTACTCTTTAACCTAACTCATTCATGAAGAACACAGAGTTTCCTGTTACTATGGATGTTTGGTCATTTTAGAGATGCCAACAATAACCCGAGCCCTCCTCTATAAACAGACTAAAGGTAACCCATTGTTATAGTCATACTCACGTTCATGTTTGGAGCAGAGAGACTGCTGGTTCTGTTCCTAAAGGTTTTAAGGATGGAGGCGTTTCAGTAAACAAATGTCCCCTGCTGTGAGAGGAAGCCTGTTTACAGAGAGCAGCTTAACAGCGCTCAGTGCCAGACCAGGATTTATGTCTCTGTTTGTGAGAGAGAGCCTCACCATTGGAAGAGCTTTAGTCAATTATTCTTCAAAAGCAGCCGGGCTTTAACATGTGTGAATAAATGAGGCACAGAGACATCAGACATGGAGCAGAACCGGATCATCTCTGACCATCAGGACCAAATAAGTCAGTATATCAGGATATTAAACTCTAATATGGTTCTAGTAACACCGCTGATACCTGTTTGATACCACAGTGACATAAACAGAGGAACTAGACAGCCAATAGTGAATGATTATTGATAATGACATAGAGATGATGGTAAACTGAAGCACATTCTCTAAATTACACCAAGATCAACGCTCTACTCTCCTCTTTCATCCTCTTGTCAAAAACATTGCCAGTGTTTTTGTGCATTTTATTCAAATGTTGGCAGTTGTTTGAAACAGAAGTTGCTTTGAGGTCATTCTGACCTGCGTTCATACCCACACAGGGGTTTAGGATCAGTAAAAATGCCACTTTTCTAAAACTCTGTTCATGCTGAAACGTAGGTGGAAGTGGTAAGGATCTCACCGCTTGCCAATTTCATCACCAACAGGGCCGACCATTTGGCAGAACTGGAGGAGGGAAGCTGCCAACATCCCAAGCTTCACCAACATTCAGTCCTCTGCCTTTGACGATTTCATCGTTTAAACATTGTACACATTCTGTCCTGGCCTTTGACAATTTCATCCTTCAGCACCTAGAAAACATTCCATTCTTGACTTTAGCATGCTCTCTACCGTCCACACTACCGTTTGTGTCTTTTCCATTTTTGGATGTTTTGGCCTCGCAGCTCTTGAGGAGGGTCTGAGTGTTTTCATGTTGTTCTCTGGATTCAGAGCTTTGTCATGCAAATGCAGATAAAAAACCGACCAGTTTAAGAGGCCTACAGGTGAGCACAGTTAGACACTTTCAACAGTCTCGTTGTTCGGGGGCAGGAGGGAGGGTGTGACTTTATTGTCTATTGATCTACAGCAGGGGTGTCAAAATCAAGGCCTGGGGGCCAGATCTGGCCTGTGGAATGGTTATATCTGGCCTCAAAATCACATCATATTTCTATTATAACTGGCCCACCAGTATGAGATCAGCAGATTTACTCCAGTATGAAAATATAAACTTAACCTTGATTATTTAGAATATCCTTAAGCAAAAATATCCAAAAAACAAAGATTAAGAAAAATTAGACAAGTCAGAATTTTGCATCTCAAGATTATGACTCAAACTTGTGATTTTTGTTTTTTATTTCAAACTTTGACCTTTTCAACTTATAATTTGGACTTTAAATGTCATATTTTTATCATTTAGATTCATAATTTTAAATTTTAAGTCATATATTTACCTTTTCAACTCACTGTTTTGGATTTTTAATCCTGTATTTTGTCCTTTAAAACTCATGATTTCATTTTTTTCTCATATTTTCACAATTTAAATCTGGAATTTTGACTTTTCATATCATATTTCGAACTTTTGGGTTCATAATTTTAAATTCAAGTCATATTTCTTGTTTTTAAGTCATTATTTTGAACTTTAGCTCATGTTTTGACATTTTCAACCCCTAACTTTGCCTTTTTACTCATATATTTTGACCTATCAGACTCACAATTTGAAATTTTAAGTCATACTTGACTTTTAATTTTATGATTTTAAATTCTATCTCATATTTTGACCTTCCAGACTTAGGATTTCAACTGTCTCCTCATATCTTTGCTCTTTAAAAGCATGTTTTTCTATTTTTAATATTGTGTTCTGACATTTAGAACTAACAAGTTAGACTTTTTACTTCAGATTTTGAGCTTTTAACCTTATCATTTTTACTTTTTTGAATTTCTAAATGATTTATCATCTGTGTATTGTTTTGTTTTTTTGTTTGTTTGTTTGTTTGTTTGTTTGTTTGTATTTTATTACTGGTGAAAATAAGGTTGACAGTTTATGTTAGTGTTGACCCTAGTAGGCTCTCAGGTTAAACCTCAATCCAGAATCCGGCTGCTGCCATGACTGAGTTAGACACCTCTGATCTACAGTATCTTTGAAATCTTTTGTTGATAATTTGGTAGAAAGTACAACATGAGGGAGGTGTGTTTCCATGCAACACTCACCTATCCACAAACGATCATGTGAACATGCATGATCCAACAAGCTGTAGCTAAGACCAGCTGGTGCACTCAGCCATAAGGCTCTGGATCTGTAGACTCAGACTCAGAACTCTGTGAATGGTCCACCGCATCACCACCTAACTACAGCAGAGAAGCTACTAATGATCTTTTCTCAGGGACCAAGGGCTTCCTGAAAATTACTCTTAATTGAATGTCTCAGAAAAAAAAGCACAATTTAAATTAATTAAAATTCCATTAAGAGATGAAGAGAACCACAGCAGCCAAAAGTCTGTAATTATAGACTGAACTCATTGAAACAAGACATTATTATTATGACCACAGACATGTTTATTAGTGTGACCACAGACATGTTTATAAGTGTGACCACAGACATGTTTATTAGTGTGACCACAGACATGTTTATTAGTGTGACCACAGACATGTTTATAAGTGTGACCACAGACATGTTTATTAGTGTGACCACAGACATGTTTATTAGTGTGACCACAGACATGTTTATTAGTCTGACCACAGACATGTTTATTAATGTGTCCACAGACATGTTTATTAGTGTGACCACAGACATGTTTATTAGTCTGACCACAGACATGTTTATTAGTGTGACCACAGACATGTTTATTAGTCTGACCACAGACATGTTTATTAGTGTGACCACAGACATGTTTATTAGTGTGACCACAGACATGTTTATTAGTCTGACCACAGACATGTTTATTAGTGTGACCACAGACATGTTTATTAGTGTGACCACAGACATGTTTATTAGTCTGACCACAGACATGTTTATTAGTCTGACCACAGACATGTTTATTAGTGTGACCACAGACATGTTTATCAGTCTGACCACAGACATGTTTATTAGTGTGACCACAGACATGTTTATTAGTGTGACCACAGACATGTTTATCAGTCTGACCACAGACATGTTTATTAGTGTGACCACAGACATGTTTATTAGTCTGACCACAGACATGTTTATTAGTGTGAACACAAACATGTTTATTAGTCTGACCACAGACATGTTTATTAATGTGTCCACAGACATGTTTATTAGTCTGACCACAGACATGTTTATTAGTCTGACCACAGACATGTTTATTAGTGTGACCACAGACATGTTTATTAGTGTGACCACAGACATGTTTATTAGTCTGACCACAGACATGTTTATTAGTCTGACCACAGACATGTTTATTAGTCTGACCACAGACATGTTTATTAATGTGTCCACAGACATGTTTATTAGTCTGACCACAGACATGTTTATTAGTGTGAACACAAACATGTTTATTAGTCTGACCACAGACATGTTTATTAGTGTGATCACAGACATGTTTATTAGTGTGACCACAGACATGTTTATAAGTGTGACCACAGACATGTTTATAAGTGTGACCACAGACATGTTTATTAGTGTGACCACAGACATGTTTATTAGTGTGACCACAGACATGTTTATTAGTGTGACCACAGACATGTTTATTAGTCTGACCACAGACATGTTTATTAGTCTGACCACAGACATGTTTATTAGTGTGACCACAGACATGTTTATTAGTTTGATCACAGACATGTTTATAAGTGTGACCACAGACATGTTTATTAGTGTGATCACAGACATGTTTATAAGTGTGACCACAGACATGTTTATTAGTGTGAACACAGACATGTTTTTTAGTCTGACCACAGACATGTTTATTAATGTGTCCACAGACATGTTTATTAGTCTGACCACAGACATGTTTATAAGTGTGACCACAGACATGTTTATTAGTGTGACCACAGACATGTTTATTAGTGTGACCACAGACATGTTTATTAGTCTGACCACAGACATGTTTATTAATGTGTCCACAGACATGTTTATTAATGTGTCCACAGACATGTTTATTAGTCTGACCACAGACATGTTTATTAGTGTGACCACAGACATGTTTATTAGTGTGACCACAGACATGTTTATTAGTGTGACCACAGACATGTTTATTAGTGTGATCACAGACATGTTTATAAGTGTGACCACAGACATGTTTATTAGTGTGACCACAGACATGTTTATTAGTGTGACCACAGACATGTTTATTAGTGTGACCACAGACATGTTTATTAGTGTGACCACAGACATGTTTATTAGTGTGACCACAGACATGTTTATAAGTGTGACCACAGACATGTTTATTAGTGTGACCACAGACATGTTTATTAGTGTGACCACAGACATGTTTATTAGTGTGACCACAGACATGTTTATTAGTGTGACCACAGACATGTTTATTAGTGTGACCACAGACATGTTTATTAGTGTGACCACAGACATGTTTATTAGTCTGACCACAGACATGTTTATTAGTCTGACCACAGACATGTTTATTAGTGTGACCACAGACATGTTTATAAGTGTGACCACAGACATGTTATTTAGTCTGACCACAGACATGTTTATTAGTGTGACCACAGACATGTTTATTAGTCTGACCACAGACATGTTTATTAATGTGTCCACAGACATGTTTATTAGTCTGACCACAGACATGTTTATTAGTGTGACCACAGACATGTTTATTAGTGTGACCACAGACATGTTTATTAGTCTGACCACAGACATGTTTATTAGTCTGACCACAGACATGTTTATTAGTGTGACCACAGACATGTTTATTAGTGTGACCACAGACATGTTTATTAGTCTGACCACAGACATGTTTATTAGTCTGACCACAGACATGTTTATTAGTGTGACCACAGACATGTTTATAAGTCTGACCACAGACATGTTTATTAGTCTGACCACAGACATGTTTATTAGTCTGACCACAGACATGTTTATTAGTGTGACCACAGACATGTTTATCAGTCTGACCACAGACATGTTTATTAGTGTGACCACAGACATGTTATTTAGTCTGACCACAGACATGTTTATTAGTGTGACCACAGACATGTTTATTAGTCTGACCACAGACATGTTTATTAGTGTGACCACAGACATGTTATTTAGTCTGACCACAGACATGTTTATTAGTGTGACCACAGACATGTTTATTAGTGTGACCACAGACATGTTTATTAGTCTGACCACAGACATGTTTATTAGTCTGACCACAGACATGTTTATTAGTGTGACCACAGACATGTTTATCAGTCTGACCACAGACATGTTATTTAGTCTGACCACAGACATGTTTATTAGTGTGACCACAGACATGTTATTTAGTCTGACCACAGACATGTTTATTAGTGTGACCACAGACATGTTTATTAGTGTGACCACAGACATGGTCAATAAGTGTGACCACAGACATGTTTATTAGTGTGACCACAGACATGTTTATTAGTGTGACCACAGACATGTTTATTAGTGTGACCACAGACATGTTTATAAGTGTGACCACAGACATGTTTATTAGTGTGACCACAGACATGTTTATTAGTGTGACCACAGACATGTTTATTAGTGTGACCACAGACATGTTTATTAGTGTGACCACAGACATGTTTATTAGTGTGACCACAGACATGTTTATTAGTGTGACCACAGACATGTTTATTAGTGTGACCACAGACATGTTTATTAGTCTGACCACAGACATGTTTATTAGTGTGACCACAGACATGTTTATTAGTCTGACCACAGACATGTTTATTAGTGTGACCACAGACATGTTTATTAGTGTGACCACAGACATGTTTATAAGTGTGACCACAGACATGTTTATTAGTGTGACCACAGACATGTTTATTAGTGTGACCACAGACATGTTTATTAGTGTGACCACAGACATGTTTATTAGTGTGACCACAGACATGTTTATTAGTCTGACCACAGACATGTTTATTAGTCTGACCACAGACATGTTTATTAGTGTGACCACAGACATGTTTATTAGTGTGACCACAGACATGTTTATTAGTGTGACCACAGACATGTTTATTAGTGTGACCACAGACATGTTTATTAGTGTGACCACAGACATGTTTATTAGTGTGACCACAGACATGTTTATTAGTGTGACCACAGACATGTTTATTAGTGTGACCACAGACATGGTCAATAAGTGTGACCACAGACATGTTTATTAGTGTGACCACAGACATGTTTATTAGTGTGACCACAGACATGTTTATTAGTCTGACCACAGACATGTTTATTAGTCTGACCACAGACATGTTTATTAGTGTGACCACAGACATGTTTATTAGTCTGACCACAGACATGTTTATTAGTGTGACCACAGACATGTTTATTAGTGTGACCACAGACATGTTTATTAGTCTGACCACAGACATGTTTATTAGTCTGACCACAGACATGTTTATTAGTGTGACCACAGACATGTTTATTAGTGTGACCACAGACATGTTTATTAGTGTGACCACAGACATGTTTATTAGTGTGACCACAGACATGTTTATTAGTCTGACCACAGACATGTTTATTAGTCTGACCACAGACATGTTTATTAGTGTGACCACAGACATGTTATTTAGTCTGACCACAGACATGTTTATTAGTGTGACCACAGACATGTTTATTAGTGTGACCACAGACATGTTTATTAGTCTGACCACAGACATGTTTATTAGTCTGACCACAGACATGTTTATTAGTGTGACCACAGACATGTTATTTAGTCTGACCACAGACATGTTTATTAGTCTGACCACAGACATGTTTATTAGTGTGACCACAGACATGTTATTTAGTCTGACCACAGACATGTTTATTAGTGTGACCACAGACATGTTTATTAGTGTGACCACAGACATGTTTTTTTGTGTGACCACAGACATGTTTATTAGTCTGACCACAGACATGTTTATTAGTGTGACCACAGACATGTTTTTTTGTGTGACCACAGACATGTTTTTTTGTGTGACCACAGACATGTTTATAAGTCTGACCACAGACATGTTTATTAGTGTGACCACAGACATGTTTATTAGTGTGACCACAGACATGTTTATTAGTGTGACCACAGACATGGTCAATAAGTGTGACCACAGACATGTTTATTAGTGTGACCACAGACATGTTTATTAGTGTGACCACAGACATGTTTATTAGTGTGACCACAGACATGTTTATTAGTGTGACCACAGACATGTTTATTAGTCTGACCACAGACATGTTTATTAGTGTGACCACAGACATGTTTATTAGTGTGACCACAGACATGTTTATTAGTGTGACCACAGACATGTTTATTAGTGTGACCACAGACATGTTTATTAGTGTGACCACAGACATGTTTATTAGTGTGACCACAGACATGTTTATTAGTCTGACCACAGACATGTTTATTAGTCTGACCACAGACATGTTTATTAGTCTGACCACAGACATGTTTATTAGTCTGACCACAGACATGTTTATTAGTGTGACCACAGACATGTTTATTAGTCTGACCACAGACATGTTTTTTAGTGTGACCACAGACATGTTTATTAGTCTGACCACAGACATGTTTTTTAGTGTGACCACAGACATGTTTATTAGTCTGACCACAGACATGTTTATTAGTCTGACCACAGACATGTTTATTAGTGTGACCACAGACATGTTTATTAGTCTGACCACAGACATGTTTATTAGTCTGACCACAGACATGTTTATTAGTCTGACCACAGACATGTTTATTAGTGTGACCACAGACATGTTTATTAGTGTGACCACAGACATGTTTATTAGTGTGACCACAGACATGTTTATTAGTGTGACCACAGACATGTTTATTAGTCTGACCACAGACATGTTTATTAGTCTGACCACAGACATGTTTATTAGTGTGACCACAGACATGTTTATTAGTGTGACCACAGACATGTTTATTAGTCTGACCACAGACATGTTTATTAGTCTGACCACAAACATGTTTATTAGTCTGACCACAGACATGTTTATTAGTGTGTTCACAGGGAGATGTATTTGAATGTTTCCAATATTATTTAGATAGAGACATGTTAATGTTAACTGTAATTTTAATCAGATTCATCATTAATGTGTTAATAAATGTTGCAGGGGTGCAGTTGTAATTGGTTGCTGTTGAATAAATGAATAAAAATCAGTTATAAATTTCATGGTTGTTTTTTTTAAAGCACTGAGCAGTTTTAGTTTTTTCGGCATGTTTGATAAGGAGTTCAGGAAAATAAAATCCCTCTTTGGGTTTCAGAGTTTTTCTTCAGCCTTCACACTTTAAAAACTCAGAGATGACAAACAGGGATATCAGGACTGTAGTTTTTATAGCCTGTGGATCTGAGTCTGAGGTTGTCTCTTTGTCTCTTTCCTGGTACAACAGGGCGGCTGAAGTAGATTGGCCAATTTAGGAGTGATGTGAGTGTTTGCTCTCTAGCCAGTAATAAGCTCTGTACATTTTGTGTACACTCAGCACCCTTGTGACCAAAAACGGTCCATTGAAACCCATTAGGACCACAAAATTTGATCGCAGGCCATGAGAGTAAAAACCATGCATCTAAGCATGACGAGTGCTACCATACCTCATCTTCTCATCCTGGAAGCCACTTGAGCTGAACGTCTTCTTCATATCTTTCTTTGTACATTGCCGCAATATAAATAGAGGAAGGTTAAGGTCAGCCACATAAGGAAATACAAGTTGACAAAGAATACGAGTTTTTGGAGTAAATGCTCAATGATTACAACGATATAAGCACAGTCATGGACCAATAGGAGCAACCTCTCCTCACCAAACAGGAAGCAGAAAACTCATAAACATGGTCTGGAGGTGAAGGAGCGAGAAGATCAGAGGAAATGAAGGAGGGGCAGGTGGATTTATGGAGATACCTGAACAAGTCCTCATCTTTGGATCAGGATGGAGCGGAGGAGGAAATAAACAGACAGAAGTTGCTTCTGCTCTGCCCCCACCGTCTCTGGAGTTCATCCTGATACAGGTGAGTGGAGGTGTGTTCCTACCTCTGAGAGTGTGACAGTATCTCCAGAGAACATCTGAGAGGAGTAAAGAGAAGGAGTCGATAAAGACAAGAGCTCATTTATCCACCCAGCGTTTCCTCCAAGGACAAACGGGACGAAGGAAAGGCGCCAGAGAGTCACCGCTCGATAACCGCAGACAATCAGAGTCACAGAGTTTTTGTTTCAGAGACCATAGTTAGAGTCTTTCTAACAGCATAGAGCAGACACTGGTTAATACACAGATATGACCTCACAGTACTCACTACTAGGAAGATAAATCAACAATAGTTATTTTCAAACCATCAAATTAATATCTTAGTTCTGTGATAACCTCTTTTATACAGACGTGGCTCCTTCTGGCTCCAGACAATGAAGCAATGCCTGCAAGCTAGTTCAGGAAGACCACCCTAACACCCTGATCTCACCCCAACATGGATCACAGATCACCGGGCAAACATTCTCACACTTTGGTGGCCTTTTTAAGGTCATAGACCTCCAGGCTCTCTCTCTGCTCTGCTATCAATCAGTATGGAGTCAAACTTTAAACCAGCATCCGCCTGTACACAGTAGAGAAATTAGAAACAGTTCCATCTAGTGTTATTTCACTGACAGAGAAGACTTGAGTAAAGAAATTGATTTCAAAAGTTTAATACTGAGATGACTGTAAAGGTCCAGAAGTGAAGGGAGGGTAAATCCAGTCTCATTACCTCTCACTGGACAGATTTTAATTAGAACCCTCAGATAGTCAGGTCTACGGTAACTCTAGCCAGAATTCAGACCCTAAACTGGCCTTTTGTGTACCTGCTTTAGCCCTAGTCCTTCAACTTTAGATGGTTCTTCTTACATCGGCTCATTTACATTTATGTGCTGGTTTCTATGTTTATATGAGCTTCGTTATTCTCCGTGTTCCTCTAACACTACCCTCAGTCTAGCAGGGAGCAATCAGTGAAGTAAACCCGCTCTTTGACTCTGGATACAGTAAACGCTCACAGATGGCCTCGGTCTCCTCCTGGGATGGATCCTATCAGCCAGTCTGAGATTTTAAAAAAATGTTCCTCTATGTGTTTTATTTCCTGCTACTGTCCTCAGAGGAACGCTAATCCTCCTCTTTCTGTGAGTGTGAATGAACGCTGATGAAGAGAGCTCTGAATACACGGTACAATCACAGAGCACGGCCGGCTGCAGGAATAGACGATAGAATCTGACGTTGGTAGTAATAATCTATGAGAGCTCCAGGATGAGCCAGCTCCTCGAACAGATGACTGCGTCCTCTCAGGCCTACTGTCGTTTAGCCATGCAGACATCAGGTAGCAGTGGCGTTCAGAGGCAGAGGTGGAATTGTTTTGGCTAATGAGCCGTGTCTCTCTCTCTCTCTCTCTCTCTCACATTCTCTCTCCCCCAAAAATTAGCACTACATTTAGCGCACACTAACAGGAAATAAAGTAAACCACTGAGCCGCACTTTTCACCGCAAGCAATGCAGCGGCTCTTGACCAAAGCAGCGATAAGTGGGCTCTGTTTCCTTATTCCTACACTCCCTGTGTAGTTTGAGGCTTTCCTTTGTTTCTGACCGTGTTTATGCCCCCATGAGACCAGAGGTATCACGTTGAAAGATATGCAGATTTGAGGGCTCGCCATTACTACACCTTTGGAAAAATGAAAAAGTTCTGAATAGCATTTTGTTTTTTCTGCATTTTTTTTCTTTGTAAGAAAAAAACTAAACAGACGAGGACTGAGGCTGCAACAGGACAGGATAGACAATAAATATCACAGAAGTAGATCAGTAGGTAGAACCAGATATGGGTAAAGAGGAAAAATCAAATTCATCCAAAACTATTCTCTTGATGTATGAGGATGAATGAGGATGTATGAGGATGTTTGAGGGAGTATGAGGATGTATGAGGATGAATGAGGATGTATGAGGGTGTTTGAGGGAGTATGAGGATGTATGAGAATGTATGAGGGTGTTTGAGGGTGTATGAGGATGTATGAGAATGTATGAGGGTGTTTGAGGGTGTATGAGGATGTATGAGGATGAATGAGGATGTATGAGGGTGTTTGAGGGTGTATGAGGATGTATGAGGATGAATGAGGATGTATGAGGGTGTTTGAGGGTGTTTGAGGGTGTTTGAGGGTGTATGAGGATGTATGAGGATGTATGAGGATGTATGAGGGTGTTTGAGGGTGTATGAGGATGTATGAGGATGTATGAGGATGTATGAGGATGAATGAGGATGTATGAGGGTGTTTGAGGGTGTTTGAGGGAGTTTGATGGTGTTTGAGGGAGTATGAGGATGTATGAGGATGTATGAGGGTGTACGAGGATGTATGAAGGTGTTTGAGAGTGTTTGAGGGAGTATGAGGGTGTATGAGGGAGTATGAGGATGTATGAGGATGTATGAGGATGTATGAGGGTGTATGAGGGAGTATGAGGGTGTATGAGGGTGTGTGAGGATGTATGAGGGTGTATGAGGGTGAATGAGGATGTATGAGGGTGTATGAGGATGTATGAGGGTGTATGAGGGTGAATGAGGATGTATGAGGGTGTATGAGGGTGAATGAGGATGTATGAGGGTATTTGAGGGTGTATGAGGGTGTATGAGGATGTATGAGGATGTATGAGGATGTTTAAGGCTTTATGAGGGTATTTGAGGATGTATGAGGGTGTATGAGGATGTATGAGGGTGTATGAGGGTGAATGAGGATGTATGAGGGTGAATGAGGATGTATGAGGGTGTATGAGGATGTATGAGGGTGTATGAGGGTGAATGAGGATGTATGAGGGTATTTGAGGGTGTATGAGGGTGTATGAGGATGTATGAGGATGTATGAGGATGTTTAAGGCTTTATGAGGGTATTTGAGGATGTATGAGGGTGTATGAGGATGTATGAGGGTGTATGAGGGTGAATGAGGATGTATGAGGGTGTATGAGGGTGTATGAGGGTGTATGAGGATGTATGAGGATGTATGAGGGTGTTTGAGGGTGTATGAGGATGTATGAGGATGTATGAGGATGTATGAGGGTGTTTGAGGGTGTATGAGGATGTATGAGGATGTATGAGGGTGTATGAGGGTGAATGAGGGTGTATGAGGATGTATGAGGATGTTTAAGGCTTTATGAGGGTATTTGAGGGTGAATGAGGATGTATTAGGGTGTATGAGGATGTATGAGGATGTATGAGGGTGAATGAGGATGTATGAGGGTGTATGAGGGTGTATGAGGGTGCATGAGGATGTATTAGGATGTCTGAGGGTGTTTAAGGCTTTATGAGGGTATTTGAGGGTGTATGAGGGTGTATGAGGGTGTATGAGGATGTATGAGGGTGTATGAGGATTTATGAGGGAGTATGAGGGTGTATGAGGTTGTCTGAGGAAGTGTGAGAGTATATGAGGATGTATGAGGATGTATGAGGGTGCATGAGGATGTATTAGGATGTCTGAGGGTGTTTAAGGCTTTATGAGGGTATTTGAGGGTGTATGAGGGTGTATGAGTGTGAATGGGGATGTACGAGGGTGTCTGTGGATGTTTGAGGGTGTAAGAGTGAATGAGGGTGAATGAGGATGTATGACGGTGCATGAGGATGTATTAGGATGTCTGAGGGTGTTTAAGGCTTTATGAGGGTATATGAGGATGTATGAGGGTCTATTAGGGTGTCTGAGGGTGTTTGAGGGTGTATGAGGACGTATGAGGGTCTCTTAGGGTGTTTGAAAGTGTATGAGGGTGTATGAGGGTCTATTAGGGTGTTTGAGGGTGTATGAGGACGTATGAGGGTCTCTTAGGGTGTTTGAGAGTGTATGAGGGTGTATGAGGGTCTATTAGGGTGTCTGAGGGTGTATGAGGGTGCATGAGGATGTATGAGAATGTTTGAGGGTGTATGAGGGTGTTTTAGGGTGCCTGAGGGTGTTTGAGGGTCTTTTTGTGCCTTCATCTCCTTTGACCTGCCTGAGGGAAGGGTCAGGGTAGGGTACTTCATTCACTTCCTCCATTTGGAGTCTCACACACGGTCCTTCTGGGGGTTTTTCTGTGCATCTCTCTGCTGAAAACACCTCATGGGGCTCAGAGAGCAGGTAATGATTTATGGTTCGGAAACAAGCCTTTGAGTGCCAGTTTTTTCCCTCATCCAACAGAGAGAGAGAGACTGGACGAACATCAGCTGAGGAAGCACAGGTAAGATCAGAGTTTAATGAGCTAAACAAGAACAGAACTGGACTGGACCAAACCGGACCACTTTGAGGAAACAAGTCATAAAGGGGTGCCTTGTCTGGGCTTTAGATGGAGGCTTTTCTAATTCCTTTCTTGTCTATGCAGAAACCACTACTGGACCCCCATCAGGATTACTTTGCTGCTGCGTGATATCATCTGAAAAGAACCTTTTAGAGTTAGAGATATGAGGTCTGAGACTTGGGGGTCGGTAGTTTCTGTCTCCTTTTCTGGGCTTAGATTCTGATGATGAGCTGAGCCCGTGGAGTCTTAGTTCTGATGGTTCTGACCTCAATGTCTGCATTAAAGAAGAGCAGCAATGTTAATGTGCAAGGTTGTGCAGAAATTGCATCAGTTTCAGTGAAGCATATTTAACAAAATTCTATCTAATGTGATAACTGAATGTTTGCATGAATTGGTATCAGTGTTTTTGCTGTGTGACAGTCTAAATCTGACACAGTGACCACCCTAACAGACCAAAATGGTTTGGTGTGAGACCTCTGCATTGGATGTGGTCAGTCAGATAATGGTCGAGTGTAAAAAAGGGAATGGAGAAGAAGAAGAGCACATAACATGAATATTTAAAGGGTTTTCTGCATCTCAGCGGCTGCTGCAGCAGGAGAAAATTAAAGACCAAAACGAAAGAATTACTGATTATAAGTGTGTGTTAGTGTGTGCTGCTGCTTTGGAGTGCAATTAATACCAATATCCGTGCTTCCGTCAGACCGTTAAGCGGATCAGCCCACACAATTTAGCGTTGAGATGAGGCGCAGAGCGTTCATTTGTGAGAAATAAACGACCTGGCTGTGTGACCACAGCTGCCACGTTCCTCCTGTGTGAATGTACCAACGAAGAAGAAGAGATTTCCTCTTTCAGCCGGCCTCAAATAACACTAATGAGTTTTTAACACTTGGTATTATCAGGGAGAAGCAGAGAGCCCGGGGTCAGGACGCCGTTCTCTGACTGCAGGCTGAAACTCACGCTCACAGAGAAACAGAGAACGCTTCTGGAAGAGCCAACGATTTGATTCATGGTGTGAGTGCAGCAAAGGAGCAGCCGTGTCATTATGTAACTCATGTAAATGAAAGCAATCAAACCCTGGTGGGTTTAGACCGGGATAGAGCCAGTCGTTCTCTGAGTTTTAGACAAGCATGAGGGCCATTTGTTAGAACTCTCCTTCATCACTTCAGCTCTACAGCTATCTGATTTAAAGGAAATGTGACTTTTTATCTGCATGAATCAAAGCAGAGCTCAAATACTAAATTCCCTGTCCTCTTTCATTACAGAGCTTTGCTCTGATTTCTGGAGAACATAAATTCTGCTGTTGAGTCCCAGTTTGCCTTCAGTGTGCTGAAGTTTATCTAAAAGTGAAGAATAATCTGCCCTCTGACTTCAGACTGATGCAGATATGCAGATTCAGAGGATGCTGACATGAAGTATGAAGTCTATTCAAAACTCTCTGGTTGCGTCTGCAGCTCAGGATCAGAGTCAACTTTACTGTCAATTCTACATTAGGTACCGAACAATTAGAAGATCAAATTTACCATGTCTCTTATCCTCAGTACAATGTCAAAACAAAAAGAAAATATATTGGCATACAAAAAACATAAATACAAAGAAAATCAACAAAAGAAAAAACAGACTGTGTTTAGATACGACAGCACAAAAAAGCCAGTAAATTAATTTCTAATGGACAAAACTATATGTTGATTCCTAAAGGATGATATTCAGTCTATATCAGCTGTAAATATCAGTATGTATCAGCAGTAAATATAGGTCTATATCAGCTGGTCATATCAGTCTATATCAGCTGTTAATATCAGTCTATATCAGCTGTTAATATCAGTCTATATCAGCTGTAAATATCAGTCTGTATCAGCTGTAAATATCAGTCTATATCATCTGTAAATATCAGTCTATATCAGCTGTAAATATCAGTCTGTATCAGCTGTAAATATCAGTCTATATCAGCTGTAAATATCAGTCTATATCAGCTGTTAATATCAGTCTATATCAGCTGTTAATATCAGTCTATATCAGCTGTAAATATCAGTCTGTATCAGCTGTAAATATCAGTCTATATCATCTGTAAATATCAGTCTATATCAGCTGTAAGTATCAGTCTGATAATTACAGCTGATATAGACTGCATTTAAAATATTGTATAAAAAAGTAGATTTCAAGTGTTTATGTCCACTTCTGTTTCACATATTTCCAGTTGAGTTAGTCAGATGTCACACATGGCTGTACCAAATGTAGGAGTTCAGTTGTCAGAAAATGTGACTTTGAGAACCAAAGAAAGCACCTGCCCTCAGGTATTATTATATGTGTAAATAACTAAAAATAAAACATTTCCTCAGCAGATGGACCATGTGTTCTCTTTTAGATCTTTATAAATAGACATGATCGTGCCAGCTTCTTCCTGAGCAGGTTTTATTTCTGATGAAGAGCTGATTAGTAGCCAGCTTGGTAACCTTTAATGTTTCAGAGATGAGGAGCTGCTGGTTTCATTAGACAGACGCTGGTGCTGGTCCACAGCCAGGGTGTCTTTTCCAAGCTACTGCAGAGTTTACCTGAAGAGAGCGTTTTAATCAGTCTGGGTTTGATGAATCTAAACCTGCTGGATGTTTGTACCCACACCAAAACTACCACTGTTTAAAAAATGAAAATGAAAACCTTAGGACGTTTTCTGACTTTAATCTGCTAGACTTAAATTCCTCTCCTTTACATGCTTGTCTCTCTGTCCCTAATGGATCATATGATGATCTGAGACATGCACGCGCATGAGAGCACAGTTTTACAAGCCTATGTCCTGGTATGTTTAGTTATGGCTTCACACCTGACATCATAAATCTGCAGGTTTTAAAAAGAAACTGTTAGGTTTAAATGGCATCTATGTTTGTATTAGATAAGGCATAAACAAGCAAAGCATATCATTTTCAAAACTTTAAAGTGGACCAAAATGAATGTTAAAAGACCAAACAATGACAATGAGAGCATAATCATATGAATGTTACTATATCATCAAGTTAACTGGTAAATGCTGAATTACCCCTGCATGTATATCATGTCAACCACCATTTTCAGAGTGCTTGTAGCTACCAGTGTCCAGAGAAGTAAAAATAGTATTCCTTAACCCGATTCATATATTCAAGCTCTAAAATCCCCGTCAACCTACTAAATATGATCATACACCCGTTGATGGCTCAGTGCAAAGGTGATCAGGTTTATCTGTATTTATCAGATCATTAAAAGATAATTGGGATCAGCAGTAATGATGTGATCATGGCAAACAAATATAATTCCCAAAGAAATTGTACTGTGAAGGCTGAAAGCTGAATGAGATTGTGCTTTACTAATCGTTAGTCAAAGTTAAAAGTAAATTATCATGACAGATACGTATAATTCATAAGAATCAGGTCTTATTAGGTTCAGGTTAAAGAGAAAGCAAGGACATTCACAGAGTAGAATCAGGTTAAGTGTGAGTCTGTTGTTTAAAAACACAAAAACTGCCTGGTGCGCTGACAAGGCTAACTAAAATAAGAGTGGAGACAGGATGTCCTTGGTTCTAGTCTTTGACACAACCATGCTGACTGGCACCTACACAAAGTCTGGGGAGTGTGGGATTGCCTGATCTGGTTGGTTGGGATTTTACATAGTGGTGGTTTTATGCCTGTAGTTGTATCCAAATATCATCATCGGGTAAATGGAGTGATGGGTGAAGAGTGGCCTGATTTAATGTTCAAAGCCGAGTGACACTCTCTCAGCCCCGACATTTATCCATAAGGAGCTGGGACTAGCTCTAAAGCTAATAAGAGATAAACTAAAACAAGCATCTTGGAAAATAAAGACTGGGCTAGAAAACCAGCGGTAGAAACTAATTGAAGCTGGACTGAGGTCGATCAATGAGGGTGAAGATGAAATGGAGAATGCATGAAAAATCCAAAACTATTATAACCTTGGTAAAAGCTCACTATAACCTGTTATGCCAGAGTCAATGATCATATGATAGAAATGGTGTGGCTAATGGGTACCGCTAATTCTGAAGGAAGAAGGTAACGACTGCGACGGTGCTTCCAGGGAGTCCTTGTGCTTTATAAACCCATTGATATACTTTTGCAAAAGAAAATCAGGTTTAAATTATCTTAAGATACTCTAACATGTCAAATGCTTCTTTAAACTCATTTAAGTTACAAACAAGCAAGTATAATTAACTTGCATGTCCCATTTGAATATTGTCCAGAATGGGCTCATGGTTTAACTGGTGCTGAACTAACTGGTGACACCCTGGGGCATTAAACCTTGCCGCATTAATCACTACTAGGAAGGGGTGTTTATTATCAAACTGCATTTTAAAGATACATTTAAGAGTATATGTGACTTGCAGATGCCTGTCTCAGTATAGCAGGTATTCAGTTCCATTTGAGATGTTTGGATCCAGCAGTATGTAGCCTGTACAGGAACCCCTCCATTCACCTTCTGTTCAGTGGTCTTAAAAGGAGCGCCCAGACAGCAAGGATAAGCGCCTTCTATTTACTTTATCATTAGTTCACAAGCTGGTGTCTCACTTAAGACAGGGTGTTTTGGGGCATATGTAGATCTTTTACTTGAAACAGTTTTCCTCACAGCGTTTTACAGGTTTCTTAGGTGTGGTGAATACACATCCAGCTCCGAACGCTTTCCCCTTTGCACAACTTCACTGTTTCTGATATTTCATTAGATCATCGCTCTTATTCAGTTTATCTTAAACATTCTAAAAAATATAGAGATCATAATGGTTCAATTATCATCATCTCAGAAACTAACACTCTCTTCTGTCCCCTATCATCCATGACCTGGTACCTGCAATGCTGTCCATCTGCAAAACCAGACGAGCCCTTATTCATGACCAACAAAAGAAACTACTTTGAAAATTCTGGGACGTTGGTCTCAGCAACTTATGGGTGTAAAGGACATCATTATGGCCCGAAAAGCAATGAGCAAAAGGTCATGATTTGACACGTTCAGTGCACTAAAGTCCTTGAATCAGGAGAGGTTGGCTGGGTTTGTTCAGTAGTTTCACCAGGAACCTTAGGATGCACACCTGCATCTTAGTCACAAAGGGTCTACAGCATGCTTGCTGTATCACAGTTTTATTTACATTTCACTTAACTTGAGTATGACCCGGTTAGGATGCATGCATGCATCATTATTTCTCTCTGGCGTCAACAGCATGCTGCTCTATCACATAGTTTCATTTACATATATAACAGTAGTATGACCCATTTAGGATGCATGCTTGCATTATTATTTTTTTTTGGGTCTACAGCATGCTTGCTGCATCACATAGTTTTATTTACATTTAACTTAATTCTAGTATGACCCGTTTAAGATGCATGCTTGCATCAAAATTTCTTTCTGGGTCTTCAGCATGCTTGCTGTAACACATAGGAGTTTTATTCACATATCACTTAACTCTAGTATGACCTGTCTAGGATTCATGCTTGCATCATAGGATCTTTCAGAGGTCTACAGCATGCTTGCTGTAACACAGGTTTTTAAGTTATACATCACTTAATCTGGCATGACCCCTTTAGGATGCATGCTTGCATCTTAGTTTATGCAGCAGTCTGCGGAAGACATGCGCAGGAAATATTTTAGTATCAAGCTTAAATATTGGTGTTGGCTCTGTTGTTTTGGGGGATTTTGCATGCACTCCCTGGAAAGCCTAAGCAGGCTGCTTGGCTAACCCAGGGAGTACTCTGAAAAGCAGAGCTATAACGCCAACTCAAACGTGCTTATTTCATTTGGCAATAAATGGTTTAAATCTATGATGACAGTGTTCCTGACTGAAACGAAGTTTACGTAAGTTCATGCAGGACACGGAAGTCATACGCCCAGCTGTTATCAGCTGACAGGCTGATGCTCGAATCACTATGCCCAACCCCACTCAACCAATCACAGCATGTGTTTAGCAATAAGGGAGTACCCAGGGAGTACTCTGAAAAGCAGAGCTATAACGCCAACTCTAACTGTATTCCATTTGGCAATAAATGGTTTAAATCTATGACGACAGTGTTCCTGACTGAACCTGTAAGATGGAAAATTACAGTTTGACTAATGAGGGAAAGAAGTCATGTGTTTATCGACTGATACGATGCTTGACCAGGCTCTTTTTATCTGACCATTTCAGATTACAACACTATTTAGCTGCAGTTTGAGTGTTTGTTACCAAGACAATAACAACATCTGAAAATTCACCAGGGTGTAGCCTGTCCTCTGAAAACAGAGCCTTTTCAAACGTGCTTATTGGGGTTCAGTAAACTTCATCACTGTCATTATTAGAACTCATATTTATCAACAGTCACTACCTTAGGCTGACTGTCCTTCATAAGCTACTTTTGAAAAAGTAAACAACTATGGTCTACTTTTTGGCAACATAGGAGAGGACATGCCCCCAGCATCCCAGGCTTCACCAACATTACATCATTGCTTTTAAAGCTTATGTCATGGTTATAAGTCTATTAAACATTACATCCTTTCCTTTAGAGCTGATATCATGGTTATGAGTCTAGTAAAAACGTTGCATCCTTTCCTCTAAAGTGGATGAAATTGTTGAAAGTCTATTAAACAGTCCAATATTTCTTTTAAGCTGATGTCATTGTTTAAAGTCCTTTTAACATTCCATCCTTGCCTTTACAGCAGATGACATCACTATAAGTCTATTTAACATCCCATCCTTTCCTATAAAGCTGACGTCATGGTTTTAAGTCTATTAAACTTTCCATCCTTTCCTTTGAAGCTGATGTGATCATTTTAAGTCTATTTAACATTCCATCCTTTCCTCTCAAGCTGTTGTCATTGTTTACAGACTATTAAACAGTCTATCCTTCCTTTAAGGCTGCTGTCATTGTTATAAGTCTATTAAACATTCCATCCTTTCCTTTTAAGCTAATGCCATTGTTTAAAGGTGTGTAATATTTAGCCTAGTAGCATTTAGCTGAACAAACTTGGTAAAATAAAGCAAAACATTTCAAAGACGATCTATCTAAATAAGTGTTTAGTATCTAAATTCAAAAATAGCTATTTTGAAGAAAAAAAAAAAACAACTCAGAATAAACCTTTAATTCATACATAGGGAGGGTCCCCTCCATGGATGCCAGCATCTTGGATTTTTACATGTTTCCATGGTAACATAGAGGAAAAAAGGATAAATAAAGTTATTGTATTGTTTTGTATTCACATTATAGATACACATTAAATTCAACTGATCGCCACAGTTTCCAGCAGAGAAATCTGAAGAAATTTGAGAAATTTGAGCTGATGTCATTGTTGTAAGTAGATTAAACATTCCATCCTTTCTTTAAAGCTGATTTCTTGTTTAAAGTCTATTAAACATTCCATCCTTTCCTTTAAAGTGGATATCATCGTTTAAAGTCTATTAAATATTTCATCCTTTCTCTAAAGCTGATGTCATTGTTTAAAGTCTATTAAACATTCCATTTTTTCCTCAAAGGTGAGGTCTTGTTGAAAGTCTATTAAACACGTCATCCTTTCCTCTGAAGCTGATGTTTTTATTTGAAGTGTATTAAACATTCCATACTTTCCTCTAAAGCTGATGTCATGGTTTAAGTCTATTTAACATTCCATCCTTTCCTTTAAAGCTGATGTGATTATTTTAAGTCTATTACGCTTTTTATCATTTTCTTTAAAACTGGTGTCATCGATTAAAGTCTATTGAACATTCCATCCTTTCCTCTAAGCCTAATTTCGTTGTTTAAAAATATTTAACATTCTATCCTTTAGTTTAAAGCTGATGTCATCGTTATAAGTCTACTAAACATTACATCCTTTCCTCTACAGCTAATGTTATTGTATAAAGTATTTTAAACATTCCATCCTTTCCTCTAAAGCTGATGTAATTGTTTAAAGTCTATTAAACATTCCATCCTCTTCTCAAACCTGATTTCATTGTTTAAATCTATTAAATATTCCATACATTCCTCTAAAGCTGATGTTATTGTTTAAAGTCTAATAAACATCCCATCCTTTCCTCTAAATCTGGTGTCATCGTTTATAGTCAAACATCCCATCCTTTCCTTCAAAGCTGATGTCATCATTTTAAGTATATTGAACATTCCATGCTTGCCTCTAAAATATATGTCATAGATTTAAGTCTATTGAAGTCTTTTAACATTCCATCCTTTTCTTTGAAATTGATGTCATCGTTATTAGTCTATTAAACATTCCACCCTTTCCTTTACAACTGATGTGTTGTTTAAAGTCTATTAAACATTCCATCATTTCCTCTAAAGCTGATGTAATTGTTTAGTCTAATAAACATTCCATCCTTTCCTCAAAGCTGAATTCATTGTTTAAAGCCTTTTTAACATTCCATCCTTTCCTCTAAAGCTGATGTCATCGTTTAAAGTCAAATATCCCATCCTTTCCTCAAAGCTGATGTTATCCTCTTTAGGTAATAAAGTTCTGCGTCAGCTCTGTAAGATGAAGAGGATGTGAACATGCTCATATCTTCATCTTGATTCAGAACTTTTTATTAATGCTCAAACAAATAAATGTCCAGGTGTTTGCTGATCTGTGGTGTAAGCCCAGCCTCCAATAGGCCATTTATAGACAGTTAAAGCCCCCCTAACAGTCCCAGTGTTGAGAGATAGAGTTAGGGGAATGCTGAGCCTTCAGCCTTGTCAGACAGCTGTTCCACGTTTCCATGCTGTGAGATCTCACGTCTGTTGAATGCTGGTCTAACAGTCTGTTTTCATTCAGATGATTATAATGTTAAAATCATCTAAACTGTCCCTCTGTCTGTGCTCTGAACATCCTCTGATGTGTTTCCAGCCTAAAAACAACCTGTAACAGAAGCTCGTTTCTGTCTGCCGTGCCTCCTGGAAATATTTTACAGCTCTCCTGAAGTCGTAAAGAACCTTTGAAGCCGACCCAGGCCCATAAAAAGTTAACACCTGGTCTGGGATGTTGGCAGAGGAGAAAGCAGCTCACTGAATGTTGGTTTATAATGTCAGGTCTATTTATATCCAAATATCCAGGATTGTATGAGGGGCTTCACAGGCAGAGGGAGATAAGTTTGGAGGATAACAAAGACATGAAATAACATTAATGACCCTGATACTCCTCTATAGGCGCTCTGATTACCAAACATAGACCTGTTCCCATATTAGAGCACATTTATCTCCTCTACTGTCACTCTTCAGGGTCCCTCCTGTTGTCTTCATGCTGAGTGTTTCTGCAGACCAGAGATGAAAGGAGGGTAGAGAGACAGCGAGGGAGGGGGGGAACTGATTATCTAGAAACCTAGACTAACCCTAGAACTGTCAGAGAGTCTCAGTCTGTAGTTTAGGACTTCCTAAAACAAGAACATAAGCGGCCAGTTTTACATCAGAGACCCAGGCCTGGATCTGAGTACAGCTGACCCCAAAGTCTGGATCATCATATCATGCAAACAAACCAGACTCAGACCCACGTCCAAGTCTACTTGATGAGGTCTGGCACAATTCATGTGGACTTGAGGACTAGGGAGGGGAGAACACAGCCATACAACCTCAGGGGCCTCTGCATTAAAAACAGGCATGATTCTGTAGTAAAATCACTGCATGGGCTCAGGAACATTCCAGAAATCATCGTCTGTCAACACAGTTGGCCGTGCCATCCACCAATGGCAGTTAAAGCTGGATCATGGGGAGAAGAAGCCATATGTGAACAGGATCCAGAAACACCGCCGTCTTCTCTGGACCAAAGCTCATTTAACATGGACTGAGGAAACATGGAAAACTGTTCTGTGGTCAGAGGAAACCACAGATGCTGTGTCCTGTGGACTAAAGAGGAGAGGGAGCATCCAGCTTGTTCTCCTAGCCCAGGTCTAAAGCCTGCATCTCTGATGGTATGGGGTTGCATTAGTGCCTATGGCGTGGGCAGCTCTAACATCTGGAAAGGAACTATCAATGCTGGAAAGTAGAGAGAGCTTTTAGAGCAACATATGCTCCCATCCAGACGACATCTCTGTCAGGGAAGGCTGCAACTATTTCAGCAAGACCATGCTGAACCTCATACCACATCCATCACAACAGCATGGCTTCACAGGAGAAGAGTCCAAGTCCTGAACTGGTCTGACTGCAGTCCAGACCTTTCAGCAATTGAAAACATTTGGAGCATCAGAAAAGGAAAAATCCAGCAATGAAGACCCAGATAGAATCCTACATCAGACAAGAATGGGACAACATTCCTCTCCAATCAGCTGGTCTCCTCACTTCACAGACGTTTACAGACTGTTGTTAAAGAAGAGAGGATGCTACACAATGGTAAACACACTGTCCCTACTTTTTTGAGATGTGTTGCTGCCATCAAATTTAAACTGAGCTTATACTTATCATGAAATGTTAAAATGTCTCAGTTTAACATCTGATAGGTTGTTTCTGTTCGACTGTGAATCAAATATGGGTTTATGAGATGTAACACTGACGGGCTTCTGTTTTTTTTTTTTTTTGTTGTTGTTGTTTTTCATTTTCCACAGAGACCCACAGCTTTTTTGGAAATAAGGTTGTGTACTGGAACCCAAATTCCTGTTTAACTGCTCAGTGTGACCTCAAGTGTACTCGTGCTCTGTGCCTGAGT
The DNA here is from genome assembly GCF_018320785.1 of Cheilinus undulatus. Lineage (NCBI taxonomy): Eukaryota > Metazoa > Chordata > Actinopteri > Labriformes > Labridae > Cheilinus > Cheilinus undulatus. Next base: position 2,357,918 of record NC_054867.1, on the reverse strand, counting down.
TTGGTTAGAGAGGTGGTTTCAGGTTCAGGGCTCAGACATCGGTGAGTAGAGTCAGAGTCAGCAGTAATCGTCTCCTGTCTCTTCATAAACCAGGTAGATGTGAAAGAATGAAGAAGGTCTCTGTTGGTGTCTCTAAAATAATAGAAACCTCTAGGATTGGTGGATTTGAAACCTTCTGCGCTCTAATATCTGTACTATGTTGTATAGATGAATGTCTCTGTGTATTCAGTAATAAAGCTGTTAAATCCTCGTTTGTTCAGCCTTCAGACTTCCTCCTCTCTATCACTGGTGCAGTTATCGCTCCTCCTTCATGTTCCGACTTCCTGTTATCTCCCTGATTAAACAGCGGTGATGCTGCCTTGATGTGGTTGGACTGACGGCAGCTCCAGTGATGTGACAGAAACTTTGGCAGTGTCAAACTGATCTGAGAGCAGCAGATCAATGAGAGACTCGACGTTTTAACGAGGTTTAATTTCAGAGATCCTCCTCCATTTAAATACTCTGAAAACTCCAGACAGGATGAAAGAGCTACCCTGCATGTACGTTTGAGTCTAGAAGGGTTCATTCATGTAAATCCTCTGTTACAAGTGACTGAGGCTTTATTTGCTCCTCACTGATCATTACAGACTATCTTTTATTTTATTCATGTTAATAACTTTGAATTACGATGGCGATTTCTTGGCTGTAGTGTGTAGCTTTACCTCTCTGAGGCTGACTTGCTGTTCTTTAGCCTCCTGTTGATGATGATTTAGTGATCAGATCAGTGATCAGCAGTTTATACCTGCTGTTTTATTTTGAAATTGGCCAGATGCTCTTTGTCTTTTGAGACTTCCTGTTTGAGATGATCAGGACTGTGAACACCGGCCTGTGAATCTAGTGCTAGATGTGGAGGTAAACAGAAGCCTGTTCCCTGGAAACAAGAGCATTAAAAGAGAGAGTGTGACGAGCACACAGGTGTAGTAGGTCCTACCTATCTAACTGCCTACCAACCTACCTAACAACCAACCAGCCAAACAACCTACCTACCAACCTCCATACCTACCTATGTACCTACACCAACCTACCAACCTACCAACCAACCTAACTGCCTATCAACATACCATTCTACCATCCAACCAACCAAACAACCAACCAATCAGCCAAACAACCAACCTACTAACTAACCTACCTACCTGCTAAACATCCTCCCTACCAACATATTATATTATATATGTTGAATGTGCTGCTGTCTTGGCCAGGACACTCTTGCAAAAGAGATTTTTAATCTCAATGAGTTTTTTTCCTGGTTAAATAAAGGTTAAATAAAAATAAAAAACATGTACCAACAAATCTACCCACCTACCAATTTACCTTTCTACCAACCCACCAAACAACCTCCCTACCAAACAACCTTCTGCCTACCTACCTACCTATCTACACCAACCAACTAACCGATCTACCAACCAACCTACCAACTTGCTTACGAACCAACCAGTCTTCCAACCAAACAACCTACCTTCCTACCTACTAACCTACCTATCTACCAACCTACCAAACAACCTTCGTACCTACCAAACAAACTACGGCCCTACCTACCAACCAACCTCTGTACCTACCAACCTATCTACCAACCAACCAACCTACCTTCCTACCCACCTTCCTACCTACTTACTGGACTTTGACTCTGCCACTCCAGAACATTCCCCTTGTAGTTTTTAAACTATTTCTGTGTAGCTTTCTCTGGATGCTTCGGCTCATTGTCTCATTGGAAAATAAATCTTTTACCAAGCTGTAATTCTCTGTCAGAATAAATCAGATTGTCCTCCAGGATTTTCCTATATTTTCCAACATTCATTTTCCTTTCTTCATTTACAAACCTTCCAGGGCTTGCTGAGAAGCATCCCCATGGCATGATGCTGCTGAGAAGCATCCCTTCAGCATGATGCTCCTGAGAAGCATCCCCACACCATGATGCTGCCATCACGGTGCTCCACAGTGGGGATGGTGTGTTTGTGGTAATGTCCATGTTTGATGTCTTGTCTGATGGTCTAATAGCTCCATTCAGGTCTCATCAGACCAAAGAACTTTCTTCCTCTTGACCACGGAGTCTCCCGCAGTCCTTTTGGTGAACTCTAGTCCAGATTGAATCTGAGTTTTCTTCAACAGTGTCTTTCTCGTTGCCACTCTCCCATAAAGCTCTGAACCCGGCCAACAGTTGTTGTCTGCAGAGTCTCTCCATCTCAGCTGCTGAAGCTTGGAACTCCTTCAGAGTTGTCATGGGTGTCTTGGTGGCCTCTCTCACTAGTCTCCTTCTTGCACACTCACTCAGTTTGTGAGGACTTTTTAATACATCAATAACATTTTCTCTGAGATGCTTGAAGTGTTCTTTTGTCTTTATGGTGTAATGGTAGCCAGTAATGCTGATTAACCAGGCTGATAAGGGACAGAAGTAACGAGGGAGTGGCCTTTATGACATCATACAGACATTTCTTTAAATCCCAGAGTAGATGAACACATCAGACTGATATCTACTACTATGTTTTAGAATATTACATTTCAGTAAAGAAAAGAGGAGCTGCTTTAATTCTGAGGAAATTTTATCTTTAGCTATTTCTACACACAGCCGCAGAAATCAAGACATAAACATGAAGTCAACAAAACAGAGACAGTGGAAAACATGTCAGGGTACGTTCAAGAGCAAGCACACTCAAACACCACTCATTAATATGCATGATCAGTGTTTAACAAGTAACATGAGTTTTCAAGCTGCTAATCCCTGGTTAGAACTGTAACTGCTGCACATGCACATTTCACAGGATCGCAGTGCAGCCGCACGTACTATCACCGGAAAACACACAAATACACACATATACACACAAATATATACAAATTTGCACAAATACACATAAATACGCACATGAATTAGAGTGAAACACATTTACCATGCATAATCAGTGACAAGTACAGCAGTATTCAGGCTCCAAAGCTCCAATTATGGAAATAACTGCTGCACAGGCACATTCAACATGATTAAACTACAGCTACACATAAAATACACAAACATGGCCACACAAACATGAACACAAAGTGACACAGATATGGATGTCACAGGAAGCGTGCTCTGTTAGGTGTAATATCACTGACAGAATGTGGCATTGCTGTGCTATTGCTCACTGTTACAGTGTGGGTTTGTTAGTGTGTATGTGTGTGGAATCATTCATATATTTTCATCTAAACATTCCTGCTGTATGTTTTCACAGCGACTGTCAGAGACGAGCAGCAGCAGCTGAAGAGTCTGACAGATTCAGGGAGCGACTGACAGCAGCAAAAGGACAGTAAAACTCAACTCTCTGTGATTAAACCAGAATGATTCCGACAGAGGAGAAATACAGAACTGAAACTGTATGTCAAAGACAAAAAAGAGATAAATTCATGAAAACCATGTTGGAGACATGTTGAGAGTTTCAAGCTAGAAAAAAATAAACTAATATTTACTTCTAATATTGACTGACATTTACAGCTGGCACAGACTGATTTTTACAGCTAATATAGACTGAAATTTACAACTGATTTAGACTGATATTTACAGCTGATATAGACTGATATTTACAGCTGATATAGACTGATATTTACAGCTGATACAGACTGAAATTTACCACTGACATAGACTGATATTTACAGCTGATATAAACTGATAATTACAGCTGATACAGACTGATATTTACAGCTGATATAGACTGATATTTACAGCAAATACAGACTGAAATTTACCACTGACATAGACTGATATTTACAGCTGATATAAACTGATATTCACAGCTGATATAGACTGATATTTACAGCTGATATAGACTGATAATTACAGCTGATATAGACTGATATTTACAGCTGTTATAGGCTGATATTTACAGCTGATATAGGCTGAAATTCACACCTGATATAGACTGATATTTACAGCTGATATAGACTGATATTTACAGCTGACATAGACTGATAATTACAGCTGATATAGACTGATATTTACAGCTGTTATAGGCTGATATTTACAGCTGATATAGACTGATAATTACAGCTGATATAGACTGATATTTACAGCTGTTATAGGCTGATATTTACAGCTGATATAGGCTGAAATTCACACCTGATATAGACTGATATTTACAGCTGATATAAACTGATATTCACAGCTGATATAGACTGATATTTACAGCTGATATAGACTGATAATTACAGCTGATATAGACTGATATTTACAGCTGTTATAGGCTGATATTTACAGCTGATATAGGCTGAAATTCACACCTGATATAGACTGATATTTACAGCTGATATAGACTGATATTTACAGCTGATATAGACTGATATTTACAACTGATATATGCTGATATTTACAGCTGATATAAACTGATATTTACAGCTGATATAGACTGATATTTACAGCTGATATAAACTGATATTTACAGCTGATATAGACTGATATTTACAGCTGATATAAACTGATATTTACAGCTGATATAGACTGATTTTTACAGCTGATATAAACTGATATTTACAGCTGATATAGGCTGATTTTTACAGCTGATATAAACTGATATTTACAGCTGATATAGACTGATATTGACAGCTGATATAAACTGATATTTACAGCTGATATAGACTGATATTGACAGCTGATATAAACTGATATTTACAGCTGATATAGACTGATATTGACAGCTGATATAGACTGATATTTACTACTGTTATAGGCTGATATTAACAGCTGATATAGGCTGATATTTACAGCTGATACATACTGATGTTTACAGCTGATATAGACTGATATTTACAGCTGATACATACTGATGTTTACAGCTGATATAGACTGAAATCTACAGCTGATATAGACTGATATTTACAGCTGATTTAGGCTGATATTTACAGCTGATACAGACTGATGTTTACAGCTGATATAGGCTGATATTGACAGCTGATATAGACTGAAATTCACACCTGATATATACTGATATTTAAAGCTGATACAGACTGATATTTACAACTGATATATGCTGATATTCACAGCTGATATAAACTGATATTTACAGCTGATATATGCTGAAATTTACAGCTGAAATGGGTTGATATTTCTAGCATATATATGCTGATATTTACAACTGATATAGACTCATATATACAGCTGATATAGACTGAAATTATAGCTGTTATAGACTGATATTTACACCTGACAGACTGATATTTACAGCTGAAATAGGCTGATATTTACAGCTGATATATGCTGATATTTACAGCTGTTATAGGCTGATATTTACAACTGATATATGCTGATATTTACAACTGATATATGCTGATATTTACTGCTGACATAGACTGATATTTACAACTGATATATGCTGATATTTACAGCTGATATGAACTGATATTTACAGCTGATTTAGGCTGA